>NW_004951287.1:0-3782 GCF_000317375.1 Microtus ochrogaster
CACACACACACACACACACACACCCCTGAGAGATGCTGGGTACAGGTGGAATTTTCCATGCTTATGATACTGAGAGCAGACTATGGATTCCACCCCATCTTCAAGGCTTATTCTAGGATAAAATCCAAACACTATGATCTTTTGACTCCCTTCTTTCCAGGCAGGATTCTCTTTTGCTACTTGAGCTGGAACTTACATATTATGCTTTGGGTGAAAAAAGGCAAATATGCAAGGGATGTGAAGATAAGTGGGGGATATCAGGGCTGCGGAAGGGGACCTTGGTGTGAGGACAAGGGGGGATATCGGGGCTGTGGAAGGGGACCTTGATGTGAGGACAAGGGGGGATATTGGGGCTGCGGAAGGGGACCTTGATGTGAGGACAAGGGGGGATATCGGGGCTGCGGAAGGGGACCTTGGTATGAGGTTCTTGCCCCCTTGTAGATGCACCTCATGTAGAGAGTCACTGAGGAGTGGGGTCACACTGCACATAGTTTCTATGCAGCTGAAGGAAGAGCCACCACTTAGTGGGAAGGCTCTGGAAGGTTTCTGACGGCTGTCTCCTTGTGTGCAGGAGCCATCTTAGGGCACCACTCACGGGGCTATGTGAATGCCTATATTGAGGGCCTGGGGCATGGTCAGGGAGGGAGGTCAGAGACCTGTGCCCCTCAGTGACTGAAGGCAGAGGCTAGCCAGGGTGCACTGCCTTACTTAAAAGATGGAATTAATGCTTCTGCCTCTGGTGCCTGTTCTTGGGGGCAGTGACACTTTGGCCCCACTGTTCTACACTTTCTCTCTTGGGAGGCTTTGCTCTTGGGGGCTGTTTTGGAGTCTCAAAAGTCTTATGTGAGGAGCCACTGCCAGGCTATTTGAAGTTTGCTGTGGTAGCCACCATTCCAGAAGACAGCCTCAGCATTTATCACTGATTTTGGCATTGGAGGAAGCCACAGAAACACTTTCCGGGCCACCTGCTCAGGTCAGGACCCTTCCTACGCTCTGCTTATACACTGAAATCATCTCTGTGCTGTGCCGCTCTTCTTTCTTTTGGTAAAAACGTGCTGTGCTAAGGTAAGAAACCAGCCCTGGCTGGGCAGGCGGTCTCCACAGAAGTGCTCCTGAGCCTGGCCATTTCCTGTGCTTGTCACTGTGGTCAGGGACAATCCTTTGGTCTTTTCTGTTGCCAGGGACACCTCAGCTAAGCAGAGAGCTGAAGAGGCCCACAGTGCTCGGCTTGTCTTTCCTAGGCCACTGTCAGCCCCGGAAACTGTCCTGTCCCCTGGGTCGCTGCACCTGGGTGGGAAGGTGACGGTACAAGGAAACTCCTGCAGCATCCTGGCTGTTTATCAAGCAGGTTCTCAAGAAACTGACTGTGTAGACTCAGGGCTGTCTTAGGCGAGCCCAGGCAGTCCCAGTGTACCCTGCTTGCCACAGGTGCCACCTTCTGGGATTTGGCAGAGACTGTCCATTGTGCCATCTTGTGGCCACCATTCTAAGGAGAACTGAGGCCATTTCCCCAGGGCTGCAGCAGCAGTGGGGTCACCATGATACTTGGCTCTGAGGGTGCAGGGAAGAGGGAAATGGACGATGGCCTGAGGGACAGAGCTCAGCAAGGGGAGGTATCTCAGCAGAGGAAGAACTGCTCAGTGATGGCTGGTGCACAGCTGACTTTCTCTGCTTTTTCTGAGCTAGAAGAGACGAAATTTGGGAAGCTGCCATCATTAGCAGAGTTCTGGTGTCCTGGCTGGTAGCCAGGTCATGTCCTAGTCACTGTCCTTGTGTCCATGGTTAGGGTGTTGAAGCTGAGGCCCCAAGACTGAGATGAGTGCCGTCTAGTTCCGAGGAAGGAGGCCTCTATCTGCCCAGCGCACTGAGGCAGTGGCAGCTGTCTCAAAGCATGATAAGGAATCAACCGAGGCTGACGTTGTCCTTTGTTCTAGAATACCCCCTAAGGAACTTAAGGGTCTCAGGGAGCTAGCTCCCAATACAGGGCCTGGTTGTATAGGGAATCAGCTTCTCATATGGGACCTGGGGTGTGGAAAGCTAGCTCCCAATCAGAGGCCTGGACACAATGGTGATGTGCGATTCCCCTCTGCATGCTATGAATACCATTGGTTAATGAATAAAGCTGCTTTGGCCTATAGCAGGGCAGAATTGAGTAAGGCAGGGATTCCAAGCAGATAGAGGAGGAAAAAAGGCAGAGTCAAGGAAACGCTATGTAGCCAGTGGCTGGAGGAGAAAGACACCCATGTGCTGGTATCAGTAAACTATGAGCCTCGTGGTAAAATATAAAATAATAGATATGGGTTAATTTAAGATGTAAGAGCTAGCTAGAAATATGCATAAACTAATAAGCCCAAGCCATGTTTTAATTAATATAGTTTCTGTGTCATTATTTCAGGTCTGGGCAATCAGGAATGAACAAGCAGCCTCTGCCTACACAATGGATTGAGTCTGCATGAGGGACCTCAGGGTGCAGGGAGCAAGCTCTGCAATTAGAGACTTGGAAGCCCAAGGAGGGACCTAGCTCCTCATGAAGGGCCTGGCTATAGGAAGTCTGATGCCCATAATGGATCTTAGGGTGCAGAGAGCTGGCTTCCTGTGAGGTGCTGAGGGAGGGAGATGGTGGTGAGCTAGGGTCCCTGCAATAAGGTCAGGCCGTGGTGATGGGGTGGAGGGGAAGAGAAGGAAGAGCTAATGAACTAAGGCTGCGCCCCCCTGCTGCTCTGAGGGCCTTGGCGAAGAGCTGGGCTCAGGCTGGGTGTTCCTGTCACCCATTATCCTTCCATCTTTCGAAGCACTGGGTAATTCAGTTTTAACGAACATGGTTAGAGTAATCACACCATTTGGACAAAGCACCAATGAGCCATGAGAAAATTGATTTGAAAAACAAGAAACCTTATCTGATGAAAATTCCGCCTGAAGAATTTCTGTTGCCAGGTGCAAGGTTCTCCTGAACAGGAAATCCAGTGGAGGTCAGAGCTCAGCGGGGCGCTGGGCAGAGCAGAGGCCCTTCTGCTGTCTGAGGGGAGCTCTTTCAACCTCCGATTCATGCTCTAAATGTCATCCCTCACACTGGGAGCCATTTCTGCATCATTTATGTGAAGCTGAAGTCAGGGGCGGTTTTGCCAGGCAGCTTCTGGAGAGGCAGTCTCCGCACCCACGGGAACCTGGCTGAACTTCAGCTCTCTTCCCGGTGTTAATTGGAGAGCGTGTTAAGTACACTTGACCTTTCTAAATTTGTAACTGCGGTGTTTAGGTTTCTTGGGTGTTTGCAGGATTTTCAAACTTTGTTTTTTGATTGGAAAAGAGAAATGGGCCGAGGGTAGGGAGGGACCATGTAGACGGTGCTCACAGTCGCCTTGTGGAACCCAGCGTTTCCAGGCGCTCATCCTCCTGGCCTTCTCCTCTGTCCTATGCAGCCCAAATCGTGGGTTTGACAAGGTATCCCCAGGGATGGGGCTCCTGTAAAGATCGTTCTTCTTCTGTTTGTGGACATGCACTCTGTACCCTCATTTTGGTTGTGGCTGGGCTGCTATGGGAGGAGACACACCAAGCAAGAGGGTTGCTCACCCAGAAAGCAAGATCCATGCTTCTACAACCTTCTCTAGTCACCCTTCCCCCCTTGATATGAGAAAATGACTACCCACATCTCATCATCCGGGATGAGGTCCTGAGAGCTACAGGGGAGGCTTTGGGATAGTGACGGGCATGAACCAGGTAGGCTGTCCCATCTGCAGGGGACCCTGGGGGCTCAGCTTTTACTCTGGTGTGATCAGATCTCTGAC
>NW_004951288.1:0-513 GCF_000317375.1 Microtus ochrogaster
AAACTAATTACTTCTCCCACAAGCTGAGAAAGGGCCAATCTGTCTTCTCCTTTTATAGAAACGTGGCATGGCATAGGGGTGTGTTCTGTTGACAAGTGCAATCTACCAGACCTTCAAAAATGTGTCACATAAATCTTTAGCGTTTCCAATCGTGGTTTTGTGATCCCCTATAGCTTTCTGTAAAATCTTCATCTGCTTCAAAGTTATAAGCTGAAACGTAGGAGAATAATGACAAAATGTCAGTACAACTGAACATCCAACCCTGCTGCCAGACACAGAAATTGCTTCCCGTGATGTTTTGTATGCTGACATTTCAAGAACGCGTTTGAAGACATGCCCTTCAGTGCCAAACGCAACATAACAAGACCTGACCTGTCACAGATGGAGATAGTCCGTCTAGCTGGTGCAAAAATACTATAAAATCATTATTCAGTTTGAAATTAACATAAGCCCCACCTCATCTGTGGATTCCCACCTCACTCGCCAAAATTAAGCACAAAACGTTCCTTTGTT
>NW_004951288.1:2665-3782 GCF_000317375.1 Microtus ochrogaster
GGATGGTGTGAAGAGGAAGGCAGCTGAGTACCTGAAACGGGAGGAGACCCTCCAAGCACACTTGCCTTGAGGGGGACCCTTCCTTGGATGTCAACTCCAGCACTGCCAGCCTCCTCTGCTCTTGTCCATGGGACCCGGTCTTTTTTTCCCTTGCTCTTGTTACCCACAGACCTTATCAGTATTAACTGGATCAAGTATGAGAAAACCTAAGACTTCACAGCTCTGACCTGCCTGCCTCCTTGGAATCAGACTTGAACTTCTGGTCCTACCTGTCTCTGCTTTATGTGAGTGGCATCTGGGCCACAAATCTGTCAGTTCACCCACCTAGAGCCAGGGTCTGCAGCCTGTAGTCTGCACCAGACCTGGTCCACTGTCTTTCTTTGTAAGACTGTCAAGCTACGAGGGTTTTTTCCTTTTTTTTGTTTTTTGTTTTTTGTTTTTTTGGTTAATGGATGGTTGAAAGGAAAAGGATTCTTTGACCAATTTATAAATTTTAAATGTGTGTCAATAAAGCGAGTCAGAACATAACCAAGACCGTTTGCTTATACTGTCTATGGTTGAGTTTACATTGTACCAACTGAGTTGAGTAAGTTGTGCCTAGAAAATCCTGTCTGAGTGTTGTGGCCCATGCCTTTAATCCTGGTACTCAGAAGGCAGGGGCAGGCAGATCTCTATTGAGTTAATTCAAAGTCAGTGAGCCAGGGCTACAAAATGAGACCTGGTTTCAAAACAAAACAAAATGCTTAGCAAAGCAATCTCCAGGGAAACAAATAAAGAACAGGCCCAAGGCACTAACTAGTTTTGTTTGTTAAAGAGAAAATGGAGAGAAAAGCAAAGCAGGGTTATGTATTTTGAGAGCTCAAGTCCCAAAAGCTGAAGTTTACTAAATTGCAGAAGATCTGAGAGGGTGTGGCCTCATCAGTGGACTTCAAACTGGTGCATCATGGGACAGCTTACGTGGCCCGGAATGCGGAGGGAATCCCATCTGGACTGGTGAGCGTGTGCTATCCAGGGACGGATTGTCCCTGAAGAGAGCACAAACCCCCCTCCCCCAGCTCCTTCTGCAGGGCTGTCTTTCTTTTGCACGACCCAGCCCCCCAGCACCCCTCCCCAACCC
>NW_004951289.1:0-862 GCF_000317375.1 Microtus ochrogaster
TTTTGACTTTATAGTGGTGTGAGAACAATATTGATTCAGTGGACATTGTTCTTTGAAGTTCGCTCTGTGCCTAAGCTCCCCATATGAGAGGTCTTGGTGGGCAGAGGCATACACAAACAACAGCTTGCAGTTAGCCATGCAGTCCCTACAGGATTTTTTTTTTTTTGAGACAAGAGAAATCTTGTCCTGGAATCTATTCTGTAGACCAGGCTGGCCTCGAACTGACAGATCTGCCTTCAAATTCTGGGATTAAAGGCATGTGCCGCCACCACCCAGGGTCTTTTCCTTGCGTTAAGAGAAGTTTGGCCAGTGTTGGCATAGGCCTTTAATCCTTGACTCAGAAAGCCAAGGTAGATCAATTTCTGACTGATTGCCCGGCAGCCCAGGGATACAGAGAAGGCCTGCCTGTTAAAAAGCAGGGCGGGGGGGGTGGGGGGTGCGATAATCTACTGTGTAGTCCTGGCTGACCTGAAACTTGCTGTGTATACCTGATGGGCCTCAAATCAACGTGATGTGTCTCCCACTGAGTGAGGGATTAAAGTTGTGTCCCATGGTACTCTGCCTCCTGGAAGCTCTGTGTAGCCTTAATGTTTTAGAACAATCTCTATAGAATAGGCTGGCCTTAATCTCAGAGATCTGCCTGCTCTGCCTCCCAAGTGCTGGGATTAATGGTGTGTGCCTCCACCACCCAGCATTTTATATTTATTTTAAAAAGACATATTTTATGCCGGGTGGTGGTGGCGCACCCCTTTAATCCCAGCACTTGGGACACAGAGGCATGCAGATCTCAGTGACTTTGGAGGCAAGCATGGTCTTTGAGATCTAGTTCCGGACAGCCAGAACTATTTCACAGAGAAAACGG
>NW_004951289.1:2342-3782 GCF_000317375.1 Microtus ochrogaster
CCTGGTGGAGACAGTGCTGCCTCTGTGGCATTTGGAGCATTTGCTTGATAGTGAGGCAGAATAGCACTGGGCATTTGTTCCCTTGGCAGTGCTTGGCATGGAACCAGCCAAGGGCAAAATGCTGTCTGCAAAGGAGGTGTCCACCATTGGTTTCCTGTTTGCAGAATCACAGGTCATGCTCCTGGAGGGAAAAAACAAGTTAAGGTCAACTCTGCAGGACTGGATTTTATTACTGCAGTAGTAGAAATGGCAATGAAGCTTCAGAGGACAACAGACACAGCACCTAGATAGCCATTTTCCAAATTTTCCAAAAGCCAGTGCAGTATCAGATGCCCCAGATGATGCCAATGACCCCATGGGCAGAAACTGCACCTCATGGCAAGAGGTCCTGGTGTGGGCATTTGGAGCTAAGCATGGGTCCCACAGGAATGCAGCAGCAGCCGCATGGACCCATGGAGGAATGCCTCTTTACCTGTTAGATAAACTGAGACAGACGCCTTGGCTTGTTTCACTTCTTTAAGGCTCATCGTAGTCTTAGCGAACACCAGGTCAGGACTGGGGATGAAGCTGGTAGACTGCTTGCCTAGCATGGACTAATCAGTCCCCAGCCAGCACCCCAGTGCTCACGGGCCTGCAATCCCAGTCCTCAGAGGGTAGAGACAGATCGAAAGCTAGAAGTCATTTTCACCAATGCAGCAAATTGGTGTACAGTGAAACCCTGTCTCAGAATTTTAAAAAAAAAAGTTTATATAATGATGTCATTATCCCTGACATTTAATGAGCTTAGAACAATTTTAAATTCTTATTTTAAAGAAATTCTAATGTGTTCTGAAAATAAAAATGACTGGATATATAGCAAATTTAATGAGTTGTACATGGCATACATGTACTTGTATGTATGTCTATGTATGTAGCTTTGACATACATAAACTCATGCCCAATTATCACATCCTAACTAATCATATATTGAAGATCTGTGAATACGCCAGTTCAGTACATTGGCTCTACATTTCTTTGAGTTCCTAATATATAATTAACATTTGGCTAAGTTTTAATATTATAGTGGAGATTTTGAGAATAACTCAATGATCCAAAACATGAATAAATCAAATTTTCAAATATAAAAAAAGAAAAGTTTAATAGATCTCAGCACAACAGAAAAAGAAAAGCTGCTATTTCGCAAGACTATTTAGGGCCAAGAAGAAAAGGGAAGAATTGACATGCCTAGTAACTTACATGTAATAAATAACTAAATTTTGACAAATTTTTCTAAAGTTCAGGAGATGGTGGCCATGTTTGTTTCCCCATCCCATGCTACCTCTCCCAAAGCAGCCTTTTGTACACACATCTGTTTTTAATATACACACTGTTGTGTCTGCATGTACACCTGCACACCAGAAGAGGGCACCAGATCTCACAGTTGTGAGTCACCATGTGGTT
>NW_004951290.1:0-2576 GCF_000317375.1 Microtus ochrogaster
TTCTATATGGTTTTGCAATCATTTAGTCTCAGTTTCTAGTCTATTAAGACTCGTGGGGTATTCTTTCCAAACTATGGTTTTAATCATAATCCTCATAGTTACTTCATTTCACCCATAATTTTGGGGCCACTTTGATAAAAAATATCTGAATATTGTTCTTCATCCTCACTTTTGTGCCATGATGCACATGAGAGTGAGAAATTAGTTCCTTCTAAATTAAGCCATATCATGCAGGTTTAATTTCAGTCATATCTCATGAATTCAATTCCTGTGAGGCTTCTAATAGCAATAGAGGGATTTTTGTTCTATGAGAACGTAAGTGTGTAGGAACATCAAAAATAGATGCTTTGCCTCATATTGGGAGGTGCAAATATATGTTTGAAATTCACTTTTAGCTTGAGTGTGGAATTATAGGAATGCCCTTGCCCAAGAAGCACATGTGATGACAATGTAATAATATTTTCATAATATCCCACCAACTGTACTGTAACATTTTCAGTTCGACTCAAATATTTATATAAGTTTTTGTATTGCATATATGTATGAGCTTCTTCATATATATATGTATATATATATAATTTATTAATCGGTACAATTGCTTTATGTAGTTTAGAAATTCATGTGTAAGGGCAGTTTTTATATTACTTCAAAATTCTTCCTGCTACTTTCAATAAAATATCTGCATTACAAAATGTCAAAATAAATAAAATAAGAAAGTTATTTTAAATTTTTATGCATATGCAAATGTATACACAACTATCACAAACTGTATAAAGAATGGGGTGAATGTATGTAAGCATTTTTGCTTATCATTTTGAAATATAAATCTATCAATATTATTGTACATTAAAAGCAGATATTTTCTGTTTTTGCATGGAATTTTTGTCCATAATTTTATGCCATGTGTGGGAATTTGAGAGGGTTTCCCATCATTGTAGACATTACAATTTCCAATGTCATTGTGCTTACACAAATTTTGATTTTAAATACTTTTGTTTACTTTTTTGCTTGAGTTCTTATTTTTTAAACCTATTTTTTTTCTTTTTATTATGCTCTCATAAGTGAGAGGTGATGTATGCTGTGAGTTGGTTTTATTGCCATTGACTAATTAAGAAATGCCTTCAACAAATGCCTTTATAGAGTAAAGCCAGGCTGAAAGAAAGAAATAGAGAGAGTAGACAGATTCTGGGAGGAGCCATGCAGCTACTGCAAGAGGCAGATGCCTCCATTGGTGCCTGCCGAAACTTTTTCAGTGAGTTATGTAGTAATGAACAGATTTGTGAATATTGGTTAGTTAAAGATCAAAGAGCTAGCTACAACACACTTAAGGGAAGCAGTTGGTCAATTAGCACTGCAAATAATATAGTTTTTAGTTATTATTTCATGTCAGGAAAGTTATGAAATGAACTAGCAACATGGTCAACTATATCAACATAAAATCTCAGAAAGCTTTAAAAGGAATGCTAGACACAACAGGACAGAGATAAGCATGGCTTTTTTGGTAGTATTTTCTTGGGAGAACTCTGTTTTCTATTAGCAAGCAGAGACATTATTTTATTTTCAGGGAAGGCTTCCTGACTTAGTGATAGAAACAAAAACTTCAAGACTCTGTTAAGAAAGCTCCCTGGTTAATGCTAGTTGTAGGATTAACTATGATTCGTTCTGGTGGTCTGGCTGCAGAACATGAACTGGCGCTAGTGATCAGAGTACTACAACTTACTTAATTGAAACACAGACCTGGTGAGACAAAAGCCTAAAACTGGGTCTGAGAGAAATTCTCTCAGAGGCAGTAAGCATGCCATCACCATGATGGACTAAGTGGAGCTGACAGGCATGGTGGCAGAGTTATTTCTAGCCATTCCTGTGTAGCATTTAAAAAATGCTTCTGGTCAGAAAACAGTTATAGCTATAAAAACAAACAACTGGTTGAAAAAATAAAACAAAGTCTAAATAGACAAAGATAGTCATATATTAAATGAGTCATAGACAAAATAGTCATACATTAAATGAGTAAAGAAAAGCAAGTCATGTAAAGATGGAAAATACACAGAGAGACTGGATTGTGTACATTATTGTATTCTCTTTTATTTCTGACTGTTGTTGCATGGAGAGTGGGCCCATTTTTCAATCAATGCTGCCCTTCTAGTTTTCACCAGAAATAATCACACAGAAACTCTATTCATTTCAACACTGCCTGCCTCATTAGCTATTACTTCTTATTAGCAAACTCTTACATATCAGATTAATCCATTTCTATTAAATCTGTGTATCGCCATGTGACTGTGGCTTACCATAAAGATTCTAACCAACATTGTCTCAGGCAGGAGATCCATGGCATCTCTCATTCTTCCCCTTTTCCCAGCATTCAGTTCTGTGTACTCCCTGCCTACCTAAGTTCTGTCCTATCAACTAGGCCAAGGCAGTTTCTTTATTCATTACAATGAAAGAAACACACAAACATTAGGAACTCCAAAACCATATGTAAATGATTTAAGAAAAGTGGGAAATTTCATGGTATGTTTTGCTAACTAATGCAGCATATATGATTTAAAGATATCTTGACTTCAGAATTTGGT
>NW_004951290.1:3013-3778 GCF_000317375.1 Microtus ochrogaster
AAACATCAATGTCTACTCTAAATAATAATAATACCCTTACATTATTTTCTTCTTTTATGTTTGAAAATTAACACTCATAGAGGGATCTGTCCATGAACTGGTAATTTGAAATATGAACAACTGGACCTATTTATAATATATACTTGTGAAGAAAACTGGTATACTAACATTATCATGTTGTCCTAGGACATGGAGCATGAATGAAGAAATCTCTAAGATTTATTATCCTAATTTCATACCACATGTAGCACATTTCAAGACTGTGGCATGCTATTATACTAACACATACACATAGTAATTGATTGATATTTATGTATAAGTACACTTTTATTATTGAATTTCCATTGTGTAAGTTTGCATATGTAATTGCTTCATTCCAACATCTCGAGAATATTCTACTGTATTCTGAGGAACTTTATGAATGCAAAATATTATCTGAATGGCTTATATTATCTATGGAAATGATAAAAGGGAAAGATAGATTTTCTCATGTATGCTAGTGATGGAGGTGGGTCTTGTATCTTATCTGTTGCTTTCATTGATTAACTAATAAAGTTAATTATTGGCCTGATAGGATAGAAAATTAGGGAGGCAGAGTAGACAGAACAGAATACTGGGAGAAAGAAGCTGAGTCAGGCAGTTGCTATGATTCTCCCACCCGACACAGCTTCAGGTTAAGATCTTCCCTGTAAGCCACCTCATGGGCTGCACAGATTATTAGAAATGGGTTAGATCAATATGTAAAAGCTAGCCAATAATAGGCTG
>NW_004951291.1:0-494 GCF_000317375.1 Microtus ochrogaster
CAGATGCAGGAGCATCTATGAGTTATAGGACAACCTAGTCTCCAGGGTGAGTTCCAGGACAGGTTTTAAAGCTACACAGAGAAATCCGATCTCCAAAATACAATAAAAATACTTTAAAACCTTCTTTTTCAGTGATTTAGCTATGTAAATACAATAGAGTGATGAATATTTTATTTACACTTACTTTATGAAATGATGTACGTTCATAATGTTTTCCCATGATCTGTTGGATCTAATAAATTTATTTACTTATTATGTTTTTGGTTTTTGATGACAGGGTTTCTCTGTAGCTTTGGAGCCTATTCTGTAACTAGCTGTTGTAGACCAGGCTGACCTCGAACTCACAGAAATCTGCTTGCCTCTGCCTCCTGAGTGCTGGCTTGTGCCACCACTGCCCTCCAAATTTATTTATTTTTTAATATAAATAAAAAAAGCTTCTGACAACTTGATGATGACAATTTTCTCTTCTCCAAGACTTCAGTGGAAATGCTTAT
>NW_004951291.1:3079-3777 GCF_000317375.1 Microtus ochrogaster
TTCTGAATGAAGAACACTGACATCTTGGCCATCTGCTCCTATCAGAGACTTCTCAGGTGGTCTTTCTTGATCAATCTTGATATTTCTTAACTCAGATTGACAGCCTCTCATTTCCTGTGGAAACCAAAGCAAATCCTCTTCTCCAAAGTAGCATACCTTTTGACTTCAAATTTGAAGTCAACGTACTTTCAAAATATCTATCTTGGATTAATTCAGCAGAATTTATAAACAAATGTCTTTTAACAGCTGTTGCTACTTCCTGAGCATTCAAACACTTCAAAGAGAGCATAATAACACGCAGTATCCAGACTCTCTCTGTAGTTTTCATCCTTACATGGCTTTGTTTTAACCTCTATTTCTTTATTTTTAATTTTTGGCTTTTTGAGACAGGTTCTCTGCTTTGCACAGGAGCCATTGTCATTTGGGTAAAAGTTGAGGCAGATACTAGCAGAGTTAGAGATATCTTCTTCTTACTGCACAGGAGAAACCCGGCTTGGAATAAATTCCATGTTTTCTACTATGCCATCATTTTCTGATGACAGGGGCTTAAAGGAGTCTGAGGTTTGAAGCCCTTATGTTGATAATCCTCAGAAATATTCAAATATGGCAGCTCAGTATCTTTATTGTGACTTGAAGATCTCTTTAAGAAGTTTGTGGCTGGGTTAAGGCAATGAATTAAATGACACTTGTTATTAATG
>NW_004951292.1:0-947 GCF_000317375.1 Microtus ochrogaster
AGTGGACTTTGTCATTATTGACTAGTCATTCAAAATTTAAACCATTAGAAATAACTGCTCAAGAAGTCAAATTTGGACGGACTAAGGCAAGTCCTTAGTTACAGGTCATAATCATTAATGGGGAACCATCCTATGTGGAAATCAAAGTGCTCCTAAACCAGCATTTTTAGCCAGGCAGTGGTGGGGCACACCTTTAATCCCAGCACTCGGGAGGTAGAGGCAGGCAGAACACTTGAGTTTGAGACCAGCCTGGTCTACAGAGTGAGTTCCAGGACAGCCAGGAATACACAGGGAAACCCTGTCTCGAAAACAAGTAAACAAACAAACGAATGAATGAATAAATGAATGAATGAATTCCAGTGCTTTTTGATCACTCATATAATATAATATAAAAAAAGTTTTATGTATGACTTCATGACTAGGCTACCATCAAAACACAAGTGCACTAAAAACGGTTCTGGCTGCTGTACAACTGTGTGTAAGATGTATAGGAAACATGAATAATTTCACGTGCAGACTCCACAGCTATCATTACGTATAAGCAGCGGCAACACTGATGGTCCCAAGCATTTCAGGCAAGGTGAAAGTCTGACTGGAAAAAGGACAGTCTCACAATACAACACTACAAATAGCTCAGTACATGAGGGCAGAGTATGCAGCAAGCTCTCTGAACTATTCTGTGATGTCTCTGAAGTGGTCACTCTATAGGACTAAACTCTCCAAGAGCAATATATACGTAAACTGAAATATTCTAGAAAGGAAAGCCAAGATAAAGGTTAACAAACCCTTGCTCATGCAACTGCACTTAATGCAACCACACTCTTGTTCACCTTCAGTACCCTGTAGTCCCACAAAAATGGCATTATCAATACTGCATATGGTTATTAAAAAGTAGCTTCTGAAGTAGGCTGGACCTGGACAGAGAACTAGGAGCAAACAATAAGTGA
>NW_004951292.1:2302-3775 GCF_000317375.1 Microtus ochrogaster
AAGCCAATCCTAACCCCAGGTGTCCAGTGCACTCTCAATGACAGACTTGTGGAGTTCACACAACTCCCTCTTTAAGGGAAGTGTCTGATAACTTGCTAACATGGCTCAGAGAACTAAGAAAAACATAATACCTCTATGCACTGGTACGCTACAAAGATTAAAACCCAGAAATAGGAAGCTGAAGAGATAGCTCAGCTGTTAGGAGCATTTGTTGCTCTTGCAGAGGACCCAAATTCGGTTCCCAGCACCCATATGGTGGTGGTTCACAACCATCTGTAACTCTAGCTCCAGGGATCCAATATTCTCTTCTGATCTCTCCAGGCACCAGGTGCACACATGTGGTATATATACATACACGTAGGCAAAACACGCTTAAAATAAATACATCTAAAAACATTTCAAAAACAAACTCATTCAAGAATGTCCAAACAGAAGACATACACAGGGCAATGGTGACTTTCTCTAATACTCCACTTTTTCTTGTCTTTGTTGTTGATGCTTTTGTTTGTTTTTTGGTATAAAACTCCTAAAAACATAGGCATCTTTTCAGAGTCAATGAAATAAGAACTCTTGTGTATACCAAGGCCACGCCAGGAGCTAGGGACTCCAGGAGTCTTGGGTTTGTCCTCCAGAAAGAATTAGGAATGACTAGAGTCACTTGCTGCCTTGCTTCCTTGCTTCCCTGCCAGGTTAAATTATCGCTAATACCCAGTGATGCCCCACAAAATCCCAAGAGACAGCACTGAGACCTGTGCAGCTCAGCACATGAAGGTTCCTGGCCAGCAAGTCGGGGGAAGACCATGGAGACTCTGCACCCTCTGCAGCTCTCTTGCTGGATCCGCATATATAATAAATAGGTTCACCTAAGCCAAGCATTTCCCTAAGTCCTGTGAGCTGCGATAGCAAATTCAGCCAAATCTGAAGAGGGTTTTATAAACTGAGGGACTTTAATTTGTGCCTGGTGGTGTAGAAGCACAGGTAACAACCTACTATGTGCATCAGTGCATCAGACTTTTGAAGCTGTGGCTGCCCTGTAGGTTCTGCCTACCTCCAGATAGGACCAGAACTGAACTGAATTAAAGAAACCCAACTGGTGTCTGCAGGGGAACAAACTGCTCAGAGTGTGGGCTCTGCCTAGGTATCACCATGAGAGCCGAGCAAAAGGTGCATTAGAGGAAGAAATAGCTCTTTATGGGAGAGGGACACTCTTGCGGCCCACTATTCCCCACTATTCTCCCGCATTTTGATGTGCTTACCTCCTCTGGAAAGCCCGTAAACTTTCCATTCAGAGCTTTTATGAAGATTTCAGTTAGTCACTGGTGACTAACTCCATTTCAGGTGAGGAAAATCTAACCAGGCAACCAGCCTCTACTCCAAACCTGTCAGAGGCCCTCAGCAGAACAAACTCCAATGCCAGGAATGGTTAAGCATTAAGACATTCATCTCATCCCATCGCATACAAAACTCAAAAAA
>NW_004951293.1:0-3773 GCF_000317375.1 Microtus ochrogaster
CAGAGGGCTGTTGTCTGGGACGGAGATCTGTAAGTTTTTTCCCTTTTAAATAAATATCACCCTATTAATCATAATTCCAAACTGGTGTGGCATTGTTAGTGACTTACACCTTCAAAAACATGTGGGAGCTTGTTTTGTGTGAACACTAAATGAATGAAATGGAGGGGTTTGACAGAGTTGATTTTTTATGTGACATATCCTGTTTGACAGTCAATAAAATTCTACTTCTGAAAATCAAAAAAAGTTGACTCTCAGGTGGGTTTGTTTCCCACACCCCGTCTGACTGCACTGCCTTCTTTGCTCTTGCAGCCTTCCCTTTCCAGCCAAACTGCATAGAATACATTTTTAAAAGTAAGCCTCTGTGAATATTCTCTTCTGTTTTTCTGTGTTCTCAGCCTGGCTGTCCTGTCTGTGTTGCCCCTGTATCGCCATTCTTTCCCTTAATTGGGTGCAAGTCTTCCTTAAGCAGCCGAGCTGCCAGGGAATCTGTTCCTAAAAAGATAGGGGCCTCTTGTTCTTTCAGGCACAGATGGCCTTTGAGGCTTTGAATGTATGTCACTCTCAAGAAGAATGTGTGAGTGTTGGGGACTGCAGACCACCAGACCCTGAATTTCCTGTAAACAACTTGTTTTCCTCTGCTCTCAGCAGCCTGCAGCTGCTCTGAGCATGAGACCCTGACGGCAGGGGAGTGGGTTCTGATGGGTCTGCAGCTGAAAGATCCTGAGAGCTGGGGTGTGGCCAGAGCCCTATATAAGCCCTGCCCTTGAGCACAAGAAAGTGGGCATTCTCATATCAAGGATGACCTGTGTCCCCGTGTCTCTCTTTGTCTGTGTGCCCATGTTTCTAAGTCTCCAGCTTAGTTCCCAGCCCACGTACCATAAAGCATAGAACAGGCTTTGTGTTTCTACGTGTGAACACAGATCCCCTCAACAAGCCAACTCAGATAAGGAAAACTGTGGTTATTTGGGGGAGATGATGTCACTGGGTAAGAAATCCTTTGGTTCAGATTGTGTGCTATGGCGAAAACCAGGTCTTATTTTGTAGCTCTGGCTTGTTTGGAATTCAGTAGATGGAACAGACTGAGAAAAATTGAAACAATTTTCCTGGCTCTGCTCCCAAGTACTAAGATGATAGGTGTATCCAGACCACCATGCTCAGCCCCAAAGTCTGTCCCTCATCTTTGGAGTGGTTGAGGCAGTACTCACACCTGATGAAGTGCAAGTGCAAAGCCTTGGTTTTGTTCCACCTCACTGGGTAGAGCCTCACCACAGACTCCCAGCTGTGTGTGCTTGGAGCCACTAATGGAACGGAGAACTTGCTTTATTATATGAGACTTAGCGACTGATTTCTGAATTCGGTGTACTTCCTTTGATGATACCAGTAAGATTTTTTTAAATGGAGCTTGACAATCTGACCTGAAATTCAGTTGGGGAAAACCCAGGGAACTAGACTGATGGAGGAAGGTCATTGGCTAATAAACTGCCTTGGCCCATTTTATTGGTTAGAACATAGGTGGGTGGAATAAACAGAACAGAATGCTGGGAGGAAGAGGAAGTGAGCTCAGAGGCCATGCTCCCCTCTCCCAGGCAGACGCCATGAAGCAGGTCAGACATGCTGAATCTTTCTCAGTAAGACTGATGCTACACAGATTATTAGAGATGGGTTGATTGGGATATGAGAATTAGCTTGTAAGGGCTAGAGTTAATGGGCCAAGCAGTGTTTAAAAGAATACAGTGTCCATGTAATTATTTCGGGGCATAAACTAGCAGGTGGCCAGGGTGCTGGGGACGCAGCCCTGCCTCTCCTAATACTACACTAGACGGAGGAACAGAGTAGAGGTCGCAGCCCTGTGTGACAGTGGCAGTCAGTGCTGTGTCACTTTACCAAAATGGCAGCAAAAAGGAAGACTTATCTCCTTGAGATAGGGTCTCTGTGTGACCCAGCCTGGTCTCAAGCTCACTGTGGTGCCAAAGATGACCCCAAGCTCCTCCTCTCCTCTGAACACTGAAATCACAAAGATGTGTTATCATGCTTGCTATATGTGGTGCTAGAATTGAACCCAGGCCTTTATGCAATTGAAGCCAGCACTCTTAGCAACTGAGCTGCAGCCCCATATCCTGAAAAAATTTTAGGCCAAAGAAAGAAAAACAAATTTGAATTGCATACTTTTTTATAGAACACTATCAGAACCTCGTATCTATTTCAGCATTTGTGACGTGGGCCAGGTGTGGTGGCTCACACCTGTAATCACAACACTCAGGAGGGTGAGGTGGGCACATCTCTGTGAATTGGAGGTTAGCCTCCTAACAAGTTTCAAGGCCAGTCATGGTTACACAGTAAGACCCTGTCAAACAGAAGAAAACAAAAAAGAAAAACAACCTTTGATGGAAACTAAACTTATTCTCAGAAGAAAATTCATAGCCTTTCATTTTATTTAATATGTAATTCATATGTGTTAGAAAACAGAATAAATTAATGCTGGGTGGTGGTGGCGCACACCTTTAATCCCAGCACTTAGGAGGCAGAGGCAGGCAGATCTCTGTGAGTTCGAGGGCAACCTGATCTACAAGAGCTAGTTCCTGGGACAGGTTCCAAAGCTACAGAGAAGCCCTGTCTTGAAAAACCACAAAAAAAGAAATAAAGAAAAGAAAAGAAAAAAGAAAACAAAAAGAAAACTGGATAAATTAAAATAACAGGCATTAATACAAAACTAGAAATTAATGTGTTAGTTTTAGAAACAAAAAATTATTAAATCAAAATTTAAAACCATGTATAACACAACTTCCATAAAGGAAATTTAAATTACTCAAAGATTTGCTCCAATCTATGGGGAAAATATTAGTTTCACAGAAAATTCTAAATTACTAAATTCAAATCAAGGAAAATATATATACCAGAGTATAGAAAAAAAGAAGGAAACTTGAGAAACTGTTCTTTATGAAATGAGTGTAATAAGACACAGAAAACTGACTGGGCAGTGGTGTCACAGACTTTTAGTCCCAGCTCTTGAGAAGCAGAGGTAGGCAAATCTCAGAGTTCAAGGTCACCCTGATCTACAGAGTGAGTTCCAGGACAGCCAGGGTTACACAGAGAAACCCTGTCTTAAAAAACAAACAAAACAAAACACTGAAACCTGAAAAATTTACCACTTTTTTCAATTTCAAAACTTACCATTTTTCTACCATACCTGAATCAAAGATTTAATCCTAAGAATGCAAAAACTACTTAATAGTCATTTAAGGATAGAAGTTATACTAGAAAGTCTACTAATAGAATTAAAATTAAAAAAATTTTCATTGGCTTTATTTGACTTTTTATGAGACATTTCTTTATTGGCTGTCCTAGAAATAGCTCTGTAGACCTCGAACTCACAGAGGTCTGCCTGCCTCTGCCTCTCAAGGGCTGGGATTAAAGGTGTGCGCCACCGCTGCCTGGCTAATTGAATCTTTTTAAAGTCTAGTAAGGCCTTTTGTCCCTGGCTCATTGGGCTACCAGGCGTCCCTATTTAGGTGCTGAGGAGTTCCATCTGGACGGGTGAGTGTGTGCTATCCAGGGGCGGATTGTCCCGGAAGAGAGCACAACCCCCCCCCAGCTCCTTCTGCAGGACTTTCTTTCTTACACACGACCCCCCCCCAAGCCTGCATGGTCTGCAAGGTCCTGTAGTAATAGGAGCGGCGGACTGCGTCCCGGCACCCGGCCGCCCACATGGCTAGCTCTACCCGAAATAATTACACGGACACTGTGTTCATTTAATCACTGCTTGGCCCTTTAGC
>NW_004951294.1:0-564 GCF_000317375.1 Microtus ochrogaster
GAACTTTGCCAGGCTGGGCATGAATCTGAGACCTCCGAGGAAGTAGGCAGGAACCAGAGATCTCTGAGGGGCCAGGCATGAGTCTGGGACCTCAGAGGGAATAGGCCTGAGCCAGGACCTCTGTGGGTCCAGGCATTGGTGTGGGACATCAAAGGGATTAGGCAGGAACCTGGAACCTCTGTGGGTCCAAGCTTGAATCTGGGACCTCTGAGGGAGTAATCCTGAGCCAGCTCCTCTGCAGTTCTGAGCTCACTTGAGCCTGGGAACTCTGAGGCAGTAGAACGGAGCAAGAAACCTTTGCAGGACAAACTCCAAACCAGGGACGTCTGCAGGAGAGAATCCCAGACCAGGATTTGCTGGAAACAAGTCAAAGCCAGTAACCTAGACCAAAGAAGGCCTGAGACAGCAAATTCCAAGAGAGCAGAGGAAAGCACAGGAGCACTGAGCTATCTCCAGGATCATGGAGTAACCAAAGGGGTAACTAGAACTGTGGCACTGACTGTACCACGAGGAACAACCATCTGAGCTTTGGATTCCCAAGCACCTAGAAGATTATACAACAGA
>NW_004951294.1:3217-3773 GCF_000317375.1 Microtus ochrogaster
AATGTAGCAGGATACAAGATTAACTCGAAAAAATCATTAGCCTTCCTGTACACAGATAATAAAAGGGCTGGGAAAGAAATGAGAGAAACAACATCCTTCACAATGGCCACAAATAGCATAAAGTATCTCAGAGTAACTCTAACCAAAAAAGTGGAAGACTGGTATGACAAGAACTTTAAATCTTTAAAGAAAGAAATTGAAGAAGACACCAGGAAGTGAAAAGATCTCTCATGCTATTGGATAGGCAGAATTAACATAGTAAAAATGGAAATCTTACCAAAAGCAATCTACAGATTCTATGCAATGTTCATCAAAATCCCAGCAAAATTCTTCACAGACCTCAAAAGAATAGTACTCAACTTCATATGGAAAAGCAAAAAACAAACAAACAAACAAAAAAAAAACCAGGATAGCCAAAACAATGCTGTACAATAAAAACAGTACTGAAAACAGCCTGGTATTGGCATAAGAACAGACAGCAAAGGCCGCACAGTGGTAGCACACGCCTTTAAATCCCAGCACTTGGGAGGCAGAGGCAGGCAGATCTCTGTGAGTT
>NW_004951295.1:0-511 GCF_000317375.1 Microtus ochrogaster
TGGCTTCCTTTCCAATTTGAATCCTCTTGATCTTTTTTTGTTGTCTTACTGCTATAGCTAGAACTTCAAGAACTGTGTTAAAGAGATAGTGGACATCCTTGCCTTCTTCCTGATTTTAGTGGAATTGCTTTGAGTTTCTCTCCATTTAATATGATGTTGGCTGTCAGTGTTGTATATTGCCTTTATTATGTTTAGATATGTGCTTTGTATTGCTGATCACATCAAGACCTTATCATGAAGAGGTGTTAATTTTGTCAAATCCTTTTTCAGCATCTAGTGAGATGATCATATGTTTTTTCTTTCAGTTTATATATATGATGGATTTCATTGATAGATTTTTGTATGTTGAACCATCCCTCCATCTCTGGGATGAAGCTGATTTGATCATGGTAGATGATTTTTTTATGTGTTCTTGGATTCAGTTTGCCAGTTTTTTATTGAGTTTTTGTTCATCTATGTTCAAGAGTGAGATTTGTCTGTAATTCTCTTTATTGGTTTCAGTGTCACGGTA
>NW_004951295.1:3236-3772 GCF_000317375.1 Microtus ochrogaster
GGTGGTGTGTTTCAGTTCTTTGTGTTTTGCTGGTGTAAAATTATTTGTTGCCTGTGTTTTTATGGGTGCATTTAGCCTCCTTTGGTTGGGGTTTTCCTTCTAGTACTTTCTGCAGGGCTGAGTTAATGGATATGTATTGTTTAAATCTGGTTTGTCTTGGAATATTTTGTTTTCTCTATCGATGGTGGTTGAAAGCTATTCTGGCTATAGTAGTCTGGGCTTGCATCCATGGTTTCTTAGTGTCTGCAATACATTTGCCCAGGACCTTCTGGCTTGCATGGTTTCCTTTGAAAAGTCAGGTATAATTCTGATAGGTCTACCTTTATATGTTACTTGACCTTTTTCTTTTGCAGCTCTTAATATTCTTTCTTTATTCTGTATGTTTTGCATTTCGATTATTATATGGTGAGGGGATTTTTTTGATCCAGTCTATTTGATGTTCTTTAAGCTTCTTGTATCTTCATAGGGATGTCTTTCTTTAGGTTGGGAAAGTTTTCTTCTATGATTTTGTTGAATATATTTTCTGTGCCTTTGAG
>NW_004951296.1:0-566 GCF_000317375.1 Microtus ochrogaster
AGGGAGCCATCTTAGGGTTGGCAAGAGACTTGACTCTAGAGGGGCTCACAGGTGTTCAGGGAGATGTCCCCAGTAGTTCCTTGGGCAATTGAGGAGAGGGAACCTGAAATGACCCTATCCTATTGCCATACTGATGAATATCTTGCATATCACCATACCCACATTGGAGCACTGGGTAGAGCTCCCAAGGTCCAATGAGGAGCAGAAGGAGGGAGAACATGAGCAAGGAAGTCAGGACCGCGAGGGGTGCACCCAACCACTGAGACAGTGGGGCTGATCTATTGGGGCTCACCAAGGCCAGCTGGACTGGGACTGAAAGAGCAGGGGACAAAAGTCTGAACATGGTGGACAATGAGGGGTGATGAGAAGCCAAGGACAATGGCACTGAGTTTTGATCCTACTGCATGAACTGGCTTTGTGGGAAGCTAGCCTGTTTGGATGCTCACCTTCCTAGACCTGGATGGAGTGCGGAGGACATTGGACTTCCCACAGGGCAGGGAACCCTTACTGTTCTTTGGACTGGAGAGGGAGGGGGAAAGAAATGGGGGGAGGCGGAGAGGAGTCGG
>NW_004951296.1:3147-3771 GCF_000317375.1 Microtus ochrogaster
GAGAATTGGGTCCTAATTGTCCAATGGAGTAATTAATTAATTCTACTATTAGAGAAATTGTGTTTGGTATGGATAAAACAGTTGTGGATTGCAGTATTTTAGTTTCTGTGACATTCCCAGGTAAACAGACCTAATTAAAGCAACCAAATGCAGTGAGTCGGTGATCTGTGTTGTAATAGGAGCGGAGGAGCTGCGTCCCCAGCACCCAGGCCACCTGGCTAGCTTATGCCCCAAAATAACAACACACAAATTGTATTCTTTTAAATACTGCTTGGCCCATTAACTCTAGCCCTTACAGGCTAATTCTCATATCCCAATCAACCCATCTCTAATAATCTGTGTAGCATGAGTCTTACTGGGAAACATTCTAGCCTACGTCCATCCTGGGTCTGAGCTTCATGCGTCTGCCTCAGAGAGCAGAGCTATTGCGTCTGCCCGGGAGAGGGGAGCATGGTGTCTCTGAGCTCACTTCCTCTTCCTCCCAACATTCTGTTCTGTTTACTCCACCCACCTATGTTCTAACCTATTGGGGCAAGCAGTTTCTTTATTTAATTAACCAATGACCTTCCTCCATCATTTCCCCTTTTTCTGTTTAAACAAAAAAGGAAGGCTTTAACTTTAACA
>NW_004951297.1:0-784 GCF_000317375.1 Microtus ochrogaster
AGCCCAGGCAGGTCTCGAACTCACAGAGATCCGCCTGCCTCTGCCTCCCGAGTGCTGGGATTAAAGGCGTGCGCCACCATCGCCCGGCTTTATTTTCCTTTGGTACAGAATCTTGCAGTGTTCTATATCAACCAGCCTGGCGTCTTAACTTGTGAATTCAAACATCCGCCCACTTCAAACACCTGAGTACTTGTGATTACCCATACACGCCAACATAGCTGGCTTCTTCGCCGTTTAGAAACAAACATTAGTCTGTGTATCTGACTCAGCCTGAGTAACACAGTGCTTTCCTGACCTGATGAGCCCTCCTGCGTTTTCCCTCTGCTAAACTGTTGATCGTGCGTGTGTTGGCGGACTCGATGCATACACCCCTTTTAATCCTCCCTTGATTTCTCCGAGAGAATGAGTCACTAACTCTTGAATTCTGCAGCACTTACCAGTTACCACCTCATTTGATTGTCGTTATCATTTCTTGTTTACAAGTCTCTGTCACCTAAGGGCCCTTCTCCATGACTAAAGCCTTATCTTATCTTCACAGCATCTCACGCAACACTTGGCCCTCAACAAATATTCTGATAAATGGCAGGATGGTGAAGCAAGCACTTCAAAACTACCTAGTTCTAAACATTGTTTCAGGTGTTTTACAAATGTTAGCTTGTTTAATTAATCCACATAAAAATCCTGTGAGAGGAGGCAGAGGCAGGCAGATCCCTGTGAGTTCGAGACCAGCCTGGTCTACAAGAGCTAGTTCCAGGACAGGCTCCAAAACCACAGAGAAACCCTG
>NW_004951297.1:2484-3771 GCF_000317375.1 Microtus ochrogaster
AAAAGAAAAAAAAGAAACAGGGTACAGATTTAAACAGAGAATTCTCAACAGAAGAATCTCAAATGGCCAAGATACATCTTTAGCTATCAGGGAAACACAAATCAAAACAACTCTGAGATACCATCTTACACCTGTCAGAATGGCTAAAATCAGAAACACTAATGACAACCTATGTTGAAGAGGATGTGGATACATAGTGAGACCTTGTCTCCCCCCCACCGACACACACTCATGTATTTTTCAGTTATCATTAAAGATGAAGCACCTAGTTGGATGTCTAACATATAATAGGTGATTGGTAGATACATGTTAAAGAATGGGCAAGACACAGTTACTATGCTTAAGACATCTAGTGAAGAAAAAAAATCCAGTGGAGATAAAAGAAAATACTGCCCGTAATTCCAGCTCTCAGGAGATAAAATCAGAATTAAGAAATGCAGACCTGGTTCTCCCTAATCTAGCTGTGTTGGAGTGGAGCAGACAGAGAGCCCAAGCTCAAGCTTGCAATAAAGGCCCTTTGCTTTTGCATGTTGTAGCACGAATAATAAAAACCCGAGACAGAAATTGGGGTTCAACCCGAAAACCAGAAAAGAAAAGCAACCAAGACACTAGAGAAGTTTTAAACCTCTACCAAGGTTGGGCGACCACAGACCAAGCCTCCCTCTCCTCCCATTTTATATTCTCTAGTGCCTTTAATGCCTGTGACTCCCCAGAACTGGGATGAAAGGTGTGAGCCACCACCACCTGGATCTCTTTCTGCATTGGTCTTGTGTAGCCCACGGTGGCCTTGAACTCACAGAGATCCAGATGACTCTGTCCCCCAAATCCGGGGATTAAAGGTGTGTGTCACCAATACCTGACCTCTAGTGGCTTTAGCTTTGCCTCTGGTCTTCAGGCAAGATTTATTTATTAAATTATGTGTATTATGTGAACTCGGACTCCTGGTGGTCTCTGGGGGTGCTCATGACGCGGGCATAACAGAAGCATAGAATACATGGCTTACTGTATTCTTGGCCATACTGAGAATTTGCTTTTGCCTTATCAAAATTAAACTGCACCCTCTGTACTGATGGGTAGTAGGCATGTTCTGGCAAATCTTCCTAAATAGGCCCCAACATACCACACGCCTGAGTGCCTTCCACTAGGTCATATTATATTTTCCTCAGTCTCTTGTTCATGGCTGATGGAGGAGGGTCATCTGTCTATTGGTTAATTAATAAAAAAAAAAAAACCTGCTTGGCCTGATAGGTCAAGGACATAGGTAGGTGGGGAAGACAGAACAGAATC
>NW_004951298.1:0-431 GCF_000317375.1 Microtus ochrogaster
ATGACCAAAAAAGGACAGTTCTGTAACCCTACCTGAATTTGCCCAACATATCTCTAAGGTGTTAATGAAGGGGTAGAATGAGAAGCTCAGCAAATCAAATATGTCCCTATGCTGATTTTTATGACAGAAAAAAATACCTTTTGCTTTTACATGCTACTTGAATGTGATGTCTTCTTCACCAATTCTCAGTTGCTTATAATAAGTACAATATAAGCACCTTGCTAAATGAGCCATCTCTAAAAAACAGATATCTCTTCTAAACTCTTAAAGGCTTTGCTCTAACATGATCTCCTATACTATTAACACTTTTAAATAGAATAGCTATAAATATCACCACTGTACATGTGAATTTAAAGCAAGAAGGAAGTCTGTAGTAAATGCAATGATAGAGGGCATTACCCTATAAACAACTATAAAGTCTGCCTACTTCC
>NW_004951298.1:1887-2360 GCF_000317375.1 Microtus ochrogaster
TTTTATAGTGCCTGACTTCAATGATTCAATCTGTTATGCTAATTAGTTAGACACACCCTTGGATCACAACTCCTGTATCTGGGCATGGCAGCCATGACCTTGTACCTAATAATCACTGTAATAAGCATTAGGGACTCAAGTTCAAGCACAGCTTTGTAGCCTAAGAAGACCAAGTTCAGCATAGCTGAGGTGAACAGCATTCACATAGCAGGAAAAAAAAACACATACACTAACATATCAGGGGAAGACATTTTAACCTTTGGTTGAGTTACAAATGGACTCCTCCTTCAGCCCTAGCTCAGAATCGCTATGCAAATCTCGGTGATCCCATGGAATGAGAACCCAACCAAAGTATTGATAGTCAATAATTTCTGTGAAATGGGATATCTCCATACTGAAAGGAATATAAGTGTGTCATGTATCTATGACTTCTGATCAACATGTTTTAATTAATTAAAGTCCAGAATATAAAA
>NW_004951298.1:2460-3771 GCF_000317375.1 Microtus ochrogaster
AGAAACAAATCCTGGTGTTTTTGGCCTAAATCTCTAATCCCAGTACTAGGGAGTCATATGTCTTTAATCCCAGCCCTAGACAAAAGAAAAAATTGGAAGAAAATGCTTCAGTATGATTAGTTTATGGTAGCCCATCCTTTTTAGAGGTAAGATGTCTTTTTAACTTAGTTGTTTTATTTTTCTGGTGTTAAAGTTGAATCCAAATTAATTTACCTGATTTTTTTTAATCCATGCTATAGGAATTCCTTCACTATTATTAGAATTTTTTTATTATCTTAGGGAACGGATGTGTTTTAGAGTATCTCAGATTTCAGAAATTTTAGTCCCTGTGCTTCTAGTTTCTTAGGGATGATGGCATTTACGGTTCTGTGTTTAGTGTTGAAAATAAGCACAGTTTGATAACAGAGCACAGTTTCTGTTGATAAGTCCTCAACATGTGATTTTCGAGGACACAATTGAACCGAACAATCACCATGCTATGAGAATGTCATTCACAAAGGCACAGGCCTTTAATCCTGTCCTTTTAATCCCCAGAGTCAGTGTTTGTGAGTTTGAGATCCAACCGGTCTACCCAGTGGTTCCAGTGCAAACAGGGATTCATAGCAAGTCAATGTCTTATAAAAAAAAATACAGAACAACAAAATCAGCAAAAAAGTAAAAAAGAGAGAGAAGAATTTTTGAAGAAATGAAACAGCTCTGCTATTCTACTATCAATGGTATTGTAGATCAAGGTTAGCCAAAATGTAAAAAATAATTGAGTTTTCCATATAGAAATTTCATGTTTTATCTTCATTGATAACCATGTTAAAGCATGCTGTTCAGAAGTCATAGATAAATGACATACTTGATATTCATTTCAGTGTGGAGATGTCCCCATTAACTGGAGTTACTGACTATGCCTACTTTGGATGGGTTTTACTTCCAGGAAATTATCGAGATTTGCATAGAGATTCTGAGCTAGGGCTGAAGGAGGTTTCCATTTGTAACTCAACCAAAGGTTAAAATGTCTTCCCCTTATATGTTAGTGTATGTTTTTTTTTCCTGCTATGTGAATGCTGTACACCTCAGCTATGCTGAACTTGGTCTTCTTAGGGTACAGGCTGTGCTTGAACTTCAGCCCCTAATGCTCACCGCAGTGATTATTAGGTACAAGGTCATGGCTGCCACGACCAGATACAGGAGCTTTCTTTGAAATTAACTTGTTTTTGCAAATGAGTGCCTTATGGCCTGATCTAGTCTAAATTCTTTAGTTGGTTTAGAATGAGCTTTATCTACAATCCTGTTGCTTGTAGAACAGCAGAACTGTTTTAT
>NW_004951299.1:0-2538 GCF_000317375.1 Microtus ochrogaster
AAACTTCTATCCTAAGACTATTTTATAATTTTAAAAATCCTTGTTATTTCACATTTTATTGTATGACTACATTAGAGGTATATAATAATATTTCCTACATATAGGACAATGCAGGAGTGACTAACAACAGACCATCTATATTTAAAATTACTACTGCATCTTTATGGAATACTTTTTCAGAAAAGTTATTCCAGAACACAAATGGTAATCTACTAAAATTCCTTTTGCTGTTGTTTCATGGTGAATAGCACATACCTCAATGATTTATTTTCTGATTTTTCTTATAAGAGTAATATGTTTTAACTCTTTAAAGGTCTATCCTGTGATGTTTGAGCTCTTCAGAGCTGGTTATCATGTTGATCTTGAAGAAATCCTGCTTCAGAAAGTTCCTTTCAAAGTCCAAGAAATTACTTCAGTGACTTTGTCTTTTAAATTGAATGTTTATTTCCATGAAGTGAAGCCTATGATGTGTGGAACAAGCCCTTTAGGACAGTTTTTTATGTGTCCCAGTGATTAGCAATAGGTTTTTTTCTTAAGTATTACAATTGCTTTCCAAGAACAAGCTTTTCCTATCGTTTGTGAGCCATTTATTTGCCAAAACTGAACATTTTTAATATTATATTCCTACTGTATTTATTGCTCTTTACTATTTGGATCTGGATTAGACTTGTGAGCACCACAATCCACAGTCTAATTGTTCTCTCCTTTGAAATTTCCTCTGCCGAGCTCATTATTCCACCATGTTAAAATTCAGTCTCAGTCTATGTGTCAAAAAAATACAGCAGATTCTTTGTCAGACTATCATGTGAAAAACTTCAAGGAGAGGCGCTTCCAGAGTCCATGTTTTTCTGTGAACCCTCTTGAACTTGACCTCCACTTTTAGTAATACTCTTTGTTTTCTGGTGTTCCCTATCAAGCAAGCAAAAAAATAAATAAAAAACAAACAAACAGAAAAACAAACAAAAACCCCCAAAACAAAAAAGAACACAAAACACACAAAAAACAAAAAATAAAAAACCCTCAATACCCAGTACTATTTAATTTCAGCATTTAATGACTTTCTATTCCCCAATACCAAACTCTTCCTCATTTGTCCATCAAACTTGTTTCAAAGCCTACATTTTGTGTTCATTTTAAAAGTTACTTCTTGTTATTAATTGCTAATAAGTCTGATCATCAGAAACGACATGGCAAGAAACAACTTAATGTTGCAAGGAATACAAACCAGAGGAAGCAGCCTCCAGGTGATTTTCATACTGCCCTGCAGATTCAAGCAGAGGAAAAAGGAAATGGGGCAATGGTATAAAACGTTGAATCTTCCTCCAGTGAGTACACTCTCCTAGCAAGGCTCTATCTCCTAGAGCTTCCGTAGCTTCTCTAAACTTACCACAACTTTGAGATACCATCTTACACCTGTCAGAATGGTGAAAATCAAAGCACCAACGATAACCTATGCTGGAGAAGATGTGGAGTAAGGGCTGGTTGGAATGCAAACTTGTGCAACCACTTTGGAAATTAGTGTGGTGGTTTCTCAGGAAACTGGGAGTCAACCTACCTCAGGATCCAGCAATACTACTCTTGGTAATATACTCAAGAGATGCCCAATCATACTACAAAAGCATTTGTTCAACAATGTTCAAAGCAGTACTATTTATAATAGCCAGAACCTAGGAAAAACCTAGATGCCCCTCAATAAAAGATTGGATAAACAAAGTTTGGAACATCTACACATTAGTGTACTACTCAGCGGTAATAAACAATGACATCTTGAATTTTGCATGCAAATGGATGGAAATAGAAAACACTATTCTGAGTGAGATAACCCAGGCCCAAAAAGATGAATATGGGATGTACTCACTCATTAGTGGATTCTAGCCATAAACAAAGGACATTGAATCTATAGTTCACGATCCTAGAGAAGTAAATAATAAGGTGAACCCAATGAAAAACATATAAAGATCCACCTAGAAATTGGAAGCAGACAAGATCGCCAGGCAAATGTTGGGAGCATGGGAGTGGGAGTGGAGTGGGGGGAAAAAGAGAGACAGATGGAGAAGTGAGAAAGGGAGGATTGGTTAGAGCTTGGGGGAGTGGGATGGTTGAGATGGACGAAGGGTGGATATGGGAGCAGGGAAGAAGATATGTTAGTTAAGGGAGCCATTTTAGGGTTGGCAAGAGACTTGGCTCTAGAGGGGTTCCCAGGTGTCCACGGGCATGTCCCCAGCTAGATCCTTGGGCAGTAGAGGAGAGGGTGCCTGATCTGGCCTTGTCCCATAGCCACACTGATGAATATCTTGAATATCACCATAGAATCTTCATCCAGCCGTGGATAGAGATAGAGACATAGACCCACATGGGAGCACTGAAGTAATCTCCCAATGTCCATTTGAAGAGCAGAAGGAGGGAGAACATGAGCAAGAAAGTCAGGACCGCGAGGGGTGCATCCACCCACTGAGACAGTGGGGCTGATCTATTGGGAGCTCACCACGGCCAGCTGGACTAGGACTGAACGAGCACGTGATCAAACCAGACTCTCTG
>NW_004951299.1:2953-3770 GCF_000317375.1 Microtus ochrogaster
CTGTTAAGAAATTGGTGCTAAGAGAGGGAGAATCAGGTTACTCCCTGATAAAATATCAAATGCTAAGTGGTCTTCTCTAAATATATATACATATGCTTATCACTAAATGGAACCAGCAGGCTGTATTTATATATACATACACATATATGTAATAATTAAGAGAATAAATCATGAGTTAGAAAGGTGAAGCAGTATATGAGGAGTTGGAGGATAGAGTGGGTAGGCTTAAAAATCATGTGAATAGAGCTTACAAATATCAAATTCTTCTATAAAAGAAATAAATGTAAAAATAAAATAAAATCACAGAGATGAAAGTTTTTTTTTGTTACTTTATAAATAATACCAATCAAAATTACCACTTTATTCCCACCTCCCACTACCTTTCTGCTGTACTGTTGTTAAATTCAAACTTTACTCCATGGTGATCCGATAAGACAAAATGTTCTTAAACCTTTAAGAAACCTTTCATAAAAATTTTCATTTCTTCTTAGTGACTTTGAGTGTATGCATCCACCTTTACAACTTTGATACCCTTTACCCCTCACATATTCCATACATTTTCTAAAGCACTACTTGACTACTGAAAACTTTTCTGCTCCTGTTCTAATTTTTGATATGTATTTTATTTGCTGAAAAGAAATTTCACCTAATTTATTATGTAAATTCAATCCCATTATTAATTAATTATTTTACCCATTCTTGTCTGTTAGAATTGATTTTTGTGTTAATAAGATCCTGAAGCAGTTTATCCATAATTCTCTTAAAATTGTTACCCTGTACTGAACTTTATTTGTGGACTGAATTTTCTTTCTCACTG
>NW_004951300.1:0-549 GCF_000317375.1 Microtus ochrogaster
TAGTGCTTGGGTGGGGAGGGAGTGGGAGTGGGCATGGCTTGTCTCTTAAAGGGACAGAGCAGACCATTACACCACCATCATTGAGCAATTTTTAATTTTTTTTTTAAAAAGAACTAAATATGATCTAATTGTACCTGTTGTTCTTCTTAAAAAACTGGCTGTTCTTCTTAAAACACGGGGCACAGGACAGACACATGGCGGAACAAACACAGACACGACATGGCGGCTCCCACGTGGGTCCACTTTAATGGGGGAGGGGAACACAAAAGGGCAGGGAGGCGTGCAGGACACACGAGGAAAGGCGAACGAGAGAGAGAGCCTCGTGTGGCCCTGCCTTTTTAACGGGGAGTGCAAGGGTGTCTGGGAAGGATGTCCCATACCTGTGCGCAGGTGTGTGCACAGGTATCCGTAGTCCAGGAGGAGTCTGGGAGTTGTAGTTTCCAAAGGAACAACAGTACCATTCCTTGATATTTACCCAAAGAAACCTAAGTCAGTATACAAATCTCTGCACACCCATGTTTCTCAAAGCTGAACTATTCACAATGGCCA
>NW_004951300.1:2976-3769 GCF_000317375.1 Microtus ochrogaster
ACCAGCCATTGCTCAGGGACCAGCAGCCGTCTCTGCCTGGGGCCCACTGCCTGCTGCCACATGGCCCACCACCACTGCTCTGGGACCAGCAGCTGTCTTTGCCTGGGACTGGCTGCTCCCAGGGCCCTCTGTCTGCCGCCACATGGCCCGCTGCCACCATTTGGGACCTACAGCATTTCTGCTGCCTACTGCCACCGGGGATCTTGCAGCATTTTTTAAAAAAAAAACAACACTCAGGACCCACAAAATGGAAGGAGAGATCTGACCTCAGCAAGCTGTCTGTGACCTCCACACTTGTGCGTGACAGTCACCAAAAGAACAAATAATACAATGTGTAATGGTAAAAGTAAAATGCTGCAGGTTCCCGAGTGGCTGCAGCAGGCAGCGAGTCCCATGAGGAGAGACAGACTGATGGGCATACCATGAGACCATACCACTGGTCTCCGAAACTGACTGGTTCCAGGCGCGCAGCAGGAGAGAGACAGAGACATAGACATGGATAGGCACACCATGCAGAGTGAGGTTGGATATTTATGTAGTGGGTTATGAAAGGGAAGGGGAGGAGGGTAAGGGTAAAAGGGAGAAGAGTAGAGAGAGGCAGAGAGAGACAGAGAGGGGGAAGGAGAGAAGTGGGGAGAAGGGAAAGACAGAAGCTGCCTCTTTGAGAAAGAGAGGAAAAAGGAAAGGACTTAGTGCTTTAGTGCTTGGGTGGGGAGGGAGTGGGAGTGGGCATGGCTTGTCTCTTAAAGGGACAGAGCAGACCATTACACCACCATCATTGAGCAATTTTTAA
>NW_004951301.1:0-1000 GCF_000317375.1 Microtus ochrogaster
TTTGAGAAGTAGATTTAACATTGACTACTATGAAGTATATGCCACTGAAGTAACAGGGAATACTCAGACGAAACAGTAAACAGAGAAGAACCATTACTTTTCAGATTCTTACAAACAGGAGCAAGCTTTACCACACACTGTAGATAGAGCAGAATGATACAACAGTGACTGAAAGCCTTGCTCTGAAACAGCATGGCACAAAACTGTGGGCTTTCTATCCTTACAAATACACTATGGCACATATCAGTACCTTCAGCCCTCAGAGGAGATGTTGGGGTATTTCTACTTGTACAAAACTTCAGAGTTTGAAGGTCACTGATGACCAAACTTTAGCTACTTCCACAATCAGCTCTGTCAGTGTTTTCAATGCATATATGATTTTACCCCTTTATTCTAGATTTTTACCATTGTGATTTTATTATAAATTTTTCCTTCATCTTCAGGTCTTTTTCACACTCTCTTCTTTCTTTTTATTATTATTTTTATTTAAAAGATTTTTTCTTTTGCATAGCACACATTTACCCCTCCTCCCACACGCCCACCACCTTTTTTCCACCCAGGCTACCATCCACTCCTCAGAAAGGGTAAGGCTTCCTATGAGGAGTCAACAATGTCTGGGATAACAGGTTGAGGCAGGACCAAGTCCCTCCCCTGTAGCGAGGCTAAGCATGGTATTCCTCCTTAGGGAATGGACTCTAAAAAGCCAGTTCATGCACTAGGGATAAATTCTGGTCCCACTGCCAGTGGCCCCACAGACTGCACAAGCCACAGAACTGTCCCCCACATTCAAACAGTCTAGTTTGGTCCCTTGCAGGCTCTCCAGTTGTCAGTCCCGAGATCTTTGAGCTCTCACTAGCTCAGGTCAGCTGTCTCTGTGGGCTTCCCCATCATGAAACCCTTTGCTAATATAATTCCTCCTCCCTCTCTTTGACTGGACTCTGGGATCTCAGCCCAGTGCTTAGCTTACACACTATCTTTTATGCTAAGATAAAGGATAGGA
>NW_004951301.1:2815-3769 GCF_000317375.1 Microtus ochrogaster
TAAGATGGACTCTCAGAGTTGTTTTGATTTGCATTTTTCTGATGACTAAGGATGTTGAACATTTCCTTAAGTGTCAGTAATTTTAAATTTCTCTGTTGAGAGTTTTCTGTTTAGGTCTGTACTCCATTTTTTGGGGGGATTATTTGTTCCTTTGATGACCAATTTCTTGAGTTTTTTGTATATTTTGGAGATCAGACCTCTGTCTGATGTGTGGTTAGTGAAGATTTTTTCCCAATTAGGAAACAACCTTCCTCAAAAACCAGTAATACCTCTTTGGGGTATATATCCAAAGGATTCTCAATTGTGCCACAAGGACATGGGCTCAACTGTGTTCATAGCAGCATTGTTTGTCATAGCAGAACCTGGAAAGAACCTAAATGCCCCTCAACCAAATAATAGACAAGGAAAACGTGGTACATTTACACAATGGAGTATTATACAGCAGAAAAAAATACTTACATCCTGAGTTTTGAAAAAAAAAAGGATGGAGCTAGAAAACATCACATTAAGCGAAGTAAGCCAGATACAGAAAGACAAGTATTATATGTACTCACTCATAAGTGGTTTTAAACATAGATCAAAGAAAACCAGCCTACAAATTACAATCCCAGAGAACCTAGACAACAATTAGTAAGTACGCTAAGAAAGACATACATGGATCGAATCTACATGGGACGTAGAAAAAGACAAGATCTCCTGAGTAATCTGGGAACATGGAGACCTTGGGGGAGGGATTAAGGGTAGGGGAGTGACAAAAATGTAGAACTCAATAAAAATAGATTAAATTTTTTTTGAAAAGAACATGGGTTTTGACAGTAGAATAGTGGATTCTAGAATCTTCTCTGTCAACTTTTGCTGACATTTCAGGTTCCCTATCCTCAGCTGCCCAAGGAACTAACTGGGGACATCGCCTTGGGCTCCTGGGAGCCACTCTAGGTTCAAGTCTCTTGCCAA
>NW_004951302.1:0-404 GCF_000317375.1 Microtus ochrogaster
ACATTAAGGAGTATAGGTATTAGGTCTTCTTGGAAGTTCTGGTAGAATTCCACCTTGAAACCAGCTGGTCCTGGGCTTTGTTTTGGTAGGAAGGGTTTTTTTGTTTGTTTGTTTGTTTGTTTGTTTTAATTTATTTATTTAAGGAATTCTGCCTTCTCCCCACCACCGCTTCCCATTTCCCTCCCCATCCCCCCATCCAAGTCCTCCTCCCTCATCAGCTCGAAGAGCAATCAGGGTTCCCTGACCTGTGTGAAGCCCAAGGACTGCCCACCTCTATCAAGGTCTAGTAAGGTGAGCATCCAAACTGCCTAGGCTCCCCCAAAACCAGTACATGCAGTACGATCAAAAACCCACTGCCATTGTACTTGAGTTCTCAGTAGTCCTCATTGTCTGCTATGTTCAGC
>NW_004951302.1:1849-2291 GCF_000317375.1 Microtus ochrogaster
ATTTGTTGAAGATGCTCTCTTTTTTCCATTGTATACTTTTAGCTCCTTTACCGAAAATGAGGTGTTCATAGATTTGTGGGTTAAAAACCGGGTCTTCTATATGATTCCATTGGTCGACTTCTCTGTTTTTATGCCAATACCAAGCTGTTTTCAATACTGTAGTGGTAGGAATGTTTTTGATAACAGCTTCTAATTCTTCCCAATTAACAGGTCTATTTAGATTGTTCACCTGGTCCTGGTTTAACTTTGGTATACAGTATTTATCTAAAAAAGTGTCCATTTCTTTTACATTTTCTAGTTTTGTGCCATACAGGCTTTTGTAGTAAGATCTAACGATTCTCTGAATTTCCTCTGTGTCTGTGGTTCTGTGCGCATTTTCGTTTCTGATCTTATTGATTTGCATATTCTCTCTCTGCCTTTTGATTAGTTTGGATAGGGGTTT
>NW_004951302.1:3191-3769 GCF_000317375.1 Microtus ochrogaster
ATGGCCACACCTGCTTGTTTCTTAGGTCCATTTGCTTGATAAGCCTTTTCCCAGCCCTTTACTCTGAGTAGGTGGCTGTCTTTGTGGTTGAGGTGGGTTTCTTGTAGACAGCAGAATGTGGGATCCTGTTTTCGTATCCAATCTCTTAGCCTGTGGCTTTTTACAGGTGAGTTGAGTCCATTGACATTAAGTTACATTAATGACCAGTGGTTGTTAACTCCAGTCACTTTTTTAGTTGTAGAGTTTGTGTGTTTCCCTTCTTTGATTTGCACTGGTGAAGGGTCTCTAGATGTTTGAGTTATTGTGGTCATTGTTGGACTCCTTGGTTAGTGATTTTCCTTCTATTACTTTTTGTAAGTCTGGATTTGTGGATACATATTGTTTAAATTTGTTCTTATCCTGGAATGTCTTGTTCCTCCATTTATAGAGAACGAAAGCTTGGCTGGGTATAGTAGTCTGGGCTTGCATCCATGGTCTCTTAGATTCTGCAGTACATCTATCCAGGACCTTCTTGCTTTCATTGTTTCCATAGAGAAATCATGTGTGAGTCTGATAGGTTTACCTTTATAAGTAACTTG
>NW_004951303.1:0-787 GCF_000317375.1 Microtus ochrogaster
AAGGCTTAAAAATAAGGGAGAGAGAGTTTAATACAGATTTTTGCTGTTTGTTGATGGCATGCTATAAAGAGATTTTCTGATTCGACAACAACAGCAAAAAAAAAGAAAACGCTGTGTCATTTTAAAGCACGGCTTCTTGGGACTATGCCACCAATACAAACTCTGACTTTAAAACATTTCAATGGATTTTATGGGACTGGATGTTTATGTTCCCGCTTGGGATCAAAAGGAGAATGCTCTGAGACCGTGCTGATGGCTCAGTGCTCCTGTCTGCCCAGGCGATAAAATCAGGCTTAGGCAGGCTAAAAAACATGGCGGATTCCTGCCATTGTTTTCAGACTGCACAATGCTCTGCATGTCAGATTTTGCTGTAACTTAGATAAAAAGAGTTTCTATGCTACACGCTCAGTCTCAAAATTAAACTGCTGACTGCAGCGCCAACATGGATTTGCTATGTGCCTAAAACTGTGCTCAGCTCAGACACCAAATAGATCTGAGACAGGAGCAGCTGCTCCATGCTAAACTATGCTGACCTCAGACAAAAACTACCGTAATTACTGTAATAACAGCACAGTTAAGTTTAGACTGGACAGGACACAGGCGGTACCATATTACTTATACATGGTACAACTTAAGTTTTTAAAAACTACTTAACATTTTAAAAAATGCTCCTGGATAATAAAAAAATGTTACAGATTCACAATAAAACAGATTCAGACATAAAAGACCACACTATTAAATAAATGTACATAGGCTTAAAAAAATATAAAAAATAAAGTTAATGATT
>NW_004951303.1:3162-3762 GCF_000317375.1 Microtus ochrogaster
CAGGGAGGTGGCAAAGACAAACTCGCCCTCCGTCTCCACAAAGTTCTCCCGGAGCAGTTGCCGGCGTCGAGACAAGGGCTGGCGAGTCAGGGACTCTCCGTTGAGGAAGATGAGATTAAAGGCATACAGACACACCTGCACCTGTATCTCTGATGCATCCACCTCCTTGCGCTTTCGAGTGGTGAGCACTTGGAATGGCTGGATCTCCTTCTTTTCCCGATCCCAGGCCACAGCCTCAGTGTCCAGGATGAAAGAAGTGGCAGAGGGGAGTTTAATCTTGGGGATGCGGCTGATGATGTCAGGGTACTTTCCTGTTTTCTTCCTGGTTCCTGCTGAAGATCTTCACCTCTCCACCTTCCAGAACATGAATCTGTGCCCGCTGCCCATCTTATTTATACTTGCAGGTGAAGTCCACCTCCTCAAAGTGCTTCAGTACCTCGCTGACACCCCGAGTGGGATGGGCCAGCATTGGTTTAAGAGGGATCCCTGGGCTCAGCCTGCAGACCTCTGGGAGACGTTCCAGTCCGTGTTCCAACAGCACAGGGATGATTCGATCTAGGTCAGGCACCTTACAGAAGGTCTGCTTCAAGATCATGCCTT
>NW_004951304.1:0-496 GCF_000317375.1 Microtus ochrogaster
AAAAAAAAAGGAAGGAAGGGAGTGAGGGATGGAGGAAGGAAGAAAGAGAAAAGCATTTGGAGATACGCCGTCCAGGATTGCTAAGGTGATTTCGTTAGAAACCAAATGTCCTCTACCAGTCTTCATGTAGCTTCTATCAAAGTCACCCCCAGAGTCCACAGTGGCTTCTTTGATTCCACCCATTACACGCTCTGTGCAAGAAGAAGGAAGGAAAAAAGGTGTGTGCACGATATGCCTGAGTGTTTATGTTTAATGATACATAATTAAATCAGAACTATTTACTGAACATGGTCTATTAAGCACTTTCTAAGTACCAAGCAAATAAATGACATTCACTGTCATCCCCACAAAAAATTTATGAGTATGAAGTTAGGAAAATTATATTTTTTCTATTATTGTAATGGAATCTAGAGCTTCATGTATGCTAAGCATGTATTATGTACTGAATCACTAAGCCATATCCCCCCTGATTTTCCTTTTTTTGATTCATTTTTTT
>NW_004951304.1:2518-3762 GCF_000317375.1 Microtus ochrogaster
TTTTGGAGCCTGTCCTGGAACTAGCTCTGTAGACCAGGCTGGTCTCGAACTCACAGAGATTCGCCTGCCTCTGCCTCCCGACTGCTGGGATTAAAGGCGTGCGCCACCATCGCCCAGCCTGTTTTAGGCTTTTCTTGCTGTGAAGAGACACCATGGCCACAGAAACTCTTATAAAAGAAAGCATTGAATTGGGGCTGGCTTAAAGTTTCAGAGGTTTAGTCCATCGGCATGGCAGGAAGCATGGCAGCATGCAGGCAGACATGGTGCTGGAGAAGTACATGAGACCTCTAGATCCTGACAGGCAGGAGCAGAAAGAGAGAGTGACGCCAGGCTTGGCTTATGCTTCTAAAACCTCAAAGCCCACCTACCATGACACACTTCCTCCAATAAGGCCACACTTCCAATCGTGCTACTCCCTATGAGTCTGTGGGGGCAAATTCCATTCAGACTAGCAAGATGCCCTCTTCTGACTTCCATGAGCATTGCATACAGGTAGTGTTCAGACATACATGCGGGTAAAACACTCATATACATAAAATATAAATATATAACTCCTGAAAATATAAACAGAACAAAACAGCAAAACAACTTTCTGGAGAAATGTTAAGCAATTTCAGTATATAAAAAGGTAATAATCCCTCAGTGGGCAGTGGTATGTGCCTTTAATCCCAGTACTCAGGAAGCAGAGGCAGGTGCATCTCTATGTGTTTAAGGCCAGCCTGGTCTGCAGAGCTCGTTCTAGGACAGCCAAGGCTATCGAAGAAACCCTCTCTTGGGGGAAAAAAGATAAGATCCCTACCCAGTTATTATCTCTGAAATCACAACCCACCTTAGGAGACCTGAGTGTAGAGGGAAAGAAGTAGTGTGCACAGAGACACTTAGAGTCGCTTAGAAAGGTCAAAAGTGAACTCAGTTCAAATGCTGCTCCACTTACTAGTGAGGTATATCGCCTTCATTTATCTGGCAGGGTTACATCCTGAGAAATGAATGCATTAATGATGCAATTCTGTCATTGGGCAAACATCAGAAGGCACTTATGCAAACATAGATGCCATACATATGGCAGCCACTCAACATGGCCTCTCGATGGAATCGAGACATACAAGCAAGATGGAAGAGGCTGCTGTTGGTGTAACCAGCACACTTTTGCTTTTCCTGTTGATGGCTTGTTTGTTTGTTTGAGACAGGGTAGCATGGAGCCCAGGTTGCCCTGGAAGTTATGATGTAGTTGAGGATGACTTTGA
>NW_004951305.1:0-933 GCF_000317375.1 Microtus ochrogaster
AAAAAAAATTTTTTTTCTAGGCCAGGCAATGGTGGCACACAATTTAATCCCAGCACTTGGGAAGCAAAGATTGGCGGATCTCTGTGAGTTCTAAGCCAGCCTGGTCTACAAAGTGAGTTCCAAGACCGCAAGAAGTGCTACACAGAAAGAAACCCTGTCTCAAAAAACAAAAACCAAATTTCTAAACTCCTTAACTTTACCTTTGTCCATAGTGTATTTGTCTCAAAAGATTTCAAATCAACTAGAGACAACTTCAGCACTAGCCCAGCGGTTTGCTTGTTATCTCCATCCTGGTTCAGTCTCACAGACTACACTTCTCTATGGAACCACTCAAACAGCCTGCTCTTCCCAGCCTTGACCAAAAACTCAGCTTCCTTGGGTTCCCTATTAATAACACCCCAGTGACAGCAGGAAGCAGCCACAGAGACTAATGCCCACTTACCCCACAACCCAAAAACAAAACAAAAGGTGAGAGTGAAGGGGCTCCAGCAGATTGAGCGTGATAAACACGTCTCCTCCATTCCCACTGCCTAGCTTTAAAAAAAAAAAAAGTTAAGCTGGACAGTAGTGGCGCACGCCTTTAATCCCAGGACCAGCACTCGGGAGCCAGAGGCCAACAGCTCTCACTTGAGAGCTCAAGGTGAGCCTGGGCTGCAGGGTTTTCAGAGAAAACCTGGGAAGGAGAAGTCTGAGGAGACACCAAGAGGTGCAGAGCAAGCAGCATGAAAAGTACAGACGAGGTAAATGAGCCTTGGGGCAGCACAAAGATTAATACAAATGCGTTAAGTTTTAAAAGCCAGCTAAAAACAAGCTTAAGCTATCAGCTGAACATTTATAATCTAAGTCTTTCTGTGGTTATTTAGGAGCAGCTTTGGGACACAGAGAAACTCTACCTACAGTTGTCCCCTAACTTCCAAACATCACGGCACACAC
>NW_004951305.1:2756-3761 GCF_000317375.1 Microtus ochrogaster
GCCCTCTTCTGGCCTGTAGACATACACACAGACAGAATATTGTATACATAATAAATAAATAAATATTTAAAAAAAAAACCAAATCATACTCAACTGGAGAATAAATTAATATACTAGAAAATAGACGTAAGGAAACTACCCAAAGGTAAAACAAAAAGATACTGTGAAAGAATGAATAAGTTAAAGAGGGCAGGAAGACGGTCCAAAATAAATATACGCTTTGGAGAGGAACCAGGCAGGTAACACTCAACAAGCAAGAGGATCAGGAGTGATGTGGGAGTGTCATATATCAATCTGTTGATTTCACTGGTTAATTAATAAAGAAACTGCTTGGCCTGATAGGTTAGAACATAGGTGGGTGGAGTAAACAGTACAGAATGCTGGGAAGAAGGGAAGTTAGGGCAGACGCCATGCTGCTCCTCTCCAGGGCAGACGCGATGAAGCCAGCTGCCAGGTCAGACATGTTGAATCTTTCACGGTAAGACTGGTGCTACACAGATTAAGAGAAATGGGTTAACCTAGATGTGAGAATTAGCCAGTAAGAGGCTAGAGCTAATGGGCCAAGCAGTGCTTAAATGAATACAATTTGTGTGTTGTTATTTCGGGTAAAGCTAGCCGGTGGCTGGGAGCCGGACGATAGGAACATAGCCCGCAGCTCCTGCAACACAGGAGGTCAAAGCCAGACTCACCTGCATGAGCTTGAGGACAGCTTACACAACATGAGACCCCATACTATAAAATAAACAAAGAGCCGGGCAGTGGCGCCACACACTTTTAATTTTAATTCCAGCACTTGGGAGGCAGAGGCAGGCAGATCTCTGAATTTGAGGCCAGCCTGCTCTACAGAGCAAGTCCTAGGACAGCCAGAGCTATACAGAGAAACTCTGTCTCAAAAAATAAATAAATAGTATTTGTGAGCCGGGCGGTGGTGGCGCACGCCTTTAATCCCAGCACTCGGGAGGCAGAGGCAGGCGGATCTCTGTGAGTTCGAGACCAGCCTGGTCT
>NW_004951306.1:0-584 GCF_000317375.1 Microtus ochrogaster
GTACGGGATGCTATGAAGGCCACTAAGGGTGGCAATTGCTCAGATTTCAATCCTGAGCTAGAACAAGTTCAGAGATGGGCTGGATTTTACACTCAAGGGTTGGTTGATTTTTTTATGCACATTTGGTCAAGGGCAAAGCATGTTTATTTTGCTCTAGTTTGAGTGTCAACATGTGTTTATTTCCCCTGCCTTTTTTAACTTTTTGGATCTATTTTTAGGGTGATAATGTTTCTTTCACTGGTTACAGATTTAGGGACAAAGTGTATTCCTTTGGCTCTGGTTTCAGATCAGGGTGTGTTTTTTGACTGGCCCTTTATTCTACCCATAGGGCTTCAGAAATTCATGAATTAAGTTTTGTCCATTGGTTTGCTGGTACAAACAAAATAAAAATGGAAATCATAAAGCTTGAATAGATTGTTGACACTGCCAATTCATTTTTCTAAAGATTAAATGCTGTTGGTTAAATGACTGCATCTTTGCTAAAATCGTAAAAAGGAATTCATAACAAAAAGTCCTCAGAATCTTTTTCAGGTATGCAAAAACTACTGTAATATGCAAGTATTACAAGTATATTTATCAGATTG
>NW_004951306.1:3109-3760 GCF_000317375.1 Microtus ochrogaster
AGCCTGTCCTGGAACTAGCTCTGTAGACCAGGCTGGTCTCGAACTCACAGAAATCTGCCTGCCTCTGCCTCCCGAGTGCTGGGATTAAAGGCGTGAGCCACCATCACCCGGCCTTTATATTTTTTTTATTTTTTATTTTTTTGGACATATTAAGGTTTCTGCACAACAACTGCCCCTTGACCCTTGACTCTAATGCTGCTCTCACTAAACTTAGCACAATCCCAAAAAGTATGTGAGTAATAGAAGACTTACCATGGGATTTTGATTTCGTAGAAAGTTTTGCAGATACAGTTATCATCACTGATATGTGTATACATTTTCTTTCATGAGTAGCAAGAAATAAATGATTGGAAGATCTACTTTAGCTTTCATGGTGCTATGATTCAAATGATAATATCTGTTTAGGCATTGATTTCTAGACTTCTTTCTTAAATGAATGCCTTGCAAATACATTTCACATACATGGAATTGAGGTATATGGATTTGTGAGAAATTAATAACCATCGATGCATTTAAAGCTGTGCTTATTCATACTGTTGCTTTTGATTAATTGTTCCAGGACACATGACAATCTCATCAGAGGCACACTGTTATCAATTTTCACAACAAAATTACCTTGCAGGTCTTCTACAACATTGACAATGTTCTTTA
>NW_004951307.1:0-1205 GCF_000317375.1 Microtus ochrogaster
TGAGACAATGGGGATGTTCTATTGGGAACTCACCAAGGCCAGCTGGACTGGGTCTGAAAAAGCATGGGATAAAACCAGACTCGCTGAACATAGCGGACAATGAGGACTACTGAGAACTCAAGAACAATGGCAATGGGTTTTGATCCTACTGCATGCACTGGCTTTGTGGGAGCCTAGGCTGCTTGGATGTTCACCTTACTAGACCTGGAAAAAAGTGGGAGGTCCTTGGACTCCCCACAGGGCAGGGAACCCGGTCTGCTCTTTGGGCTGATGAGAGAGGGGGAGTTGATTGGGGGAGGGGGAGGGATATGGGAGGCGGGGGGAGGGATATGGGAGGCTGTGGCGGAGAAGAGACAGAAATCTTTAATAAATAAATAAATAAATGAAAACAAAAAAAAAGAGCTTCCTTTGGGTAATCTGTTCATATTTAGCTTATCATGGCTGGCTCCTACAGAAAGGTTTGTCCTAAAGCATGTGTTAGGAGAGGGGAGGGCATGATAGAACATGAGACAGGTGTAGCTGCATTTGAGACCAGCTTCACCTTAAAGAGTTCTCAGTCAGGGATACATAATGAGATCCTATCTCCAAAAAAATAAAAAAGAAAGAAGAAAGAAAAAAGAAAGGAAAGGAAAAGGATTAAAAAAGACTAATATCCAGAAATAAATAAACCACTGACATTTTTTTAAGCTTGAAATCATGTTTATTTAGTGTCAGGAGAGGTGGGGTGATGAGAGGGTCCCCACTGTGAGTAGAAATCAGAAGACAATTTTCAGGAATTGGTTCTCTCCTTCTACCGTGTAGGACCAGGGACTAAACTCAGGTCTTTAGCAGCCAGGGTCTTTCTCCACAGAGCCGTCTCATAACACAGCATCGTTATTTTTAAGGGCAGATACTGATGAGAGTTTGAAAACTGAATTCTTGCAAATTTAACATAGAACTGATAGGGACTGAGCTCTAGTGAGCAGAAGGCCACGGTGTTCTAGGAGATAAATTACAGTTGCCATATTAAAATAACGAAAATGTTAGACCAAGAAAAATGCAATGCTCCCCGCATTGCTTTGTCAAAATCTAGGTACAGACTAAGAAATCAAACAAAGAGTGTTCATTTATTTTTTATTTATTTATTTTTTTTTTTGGTTTTTCGAGACAGGGTTTCTCTGTGGTTTTGGAGCCTGTCCTGGAACTAGCTCTTGTAGACCAGGCTG
>NW_004951307.1:3130-3760 GCF_000317375.1 Microtus ochrogaster
ATTTCTTAGGAGGCCATCCAGAGAATTGAAAGATTCGCTATTAGCAATGAATGATGCTTCCAATAATCTAGCTATTAAGAGCTCTATAATAGAAATCTCATATCCATCCTTACCCATTACATTCACCCAAACTAGCTTCCACTGTTTGAACTGGGGCTTTCTAGCATATGGTACACTGCCTTCTCAAGTGTTACAGATGCCTTGGGAAATTAGCAAAGCCTGCGGAGAGAGGACAGAGGAAGGTGCCGCTGATGGATCTGAGGAAGGGACGAGATAATGCAGAGCCAGAAAGATTGACGTGATGCAGACAAGACCAGCGGGGCGGGCAACAGGGGGCTTTTTCCATGGTTGAAATGCAGAATAGTTGAGCTGATTGAGAAAAGATGACAGGGTCCTGGGAAGAGCTAGGATGTTATCGGCTATTATTTCATAAAGGATTAGCAGTCGGGCAGTGATAGCTGCTGTCAGTAGGAGCTCCAGCACTTGGGAGGTGGGCATAGAAGGATCAGGAGTTCAAGTCAGCCTGGGTTACATGAGTCCCTGTCAAGTCAGCCTGGGTTACATGAGTCCCTGTCAAGGAAGGAAGAAAGGAAAGGAGGAAGGGAGGGAGAGAGGGAGGGAGAGAGAGAG
>NW_004951308.1:0-1096 GCF_000317375.1 Microtus ochrogaster
CTGAACACAAGGCAAAGCTGGGTTCCTGAAGAACCAACCAGAGCCTGTTGTATAAAAATGCTGGAGACCAACAACTGACATAATAGAGGGTCATGGGGGTGGGGGAGGAGCAGCCCCTTCTTGAGAAACTTAGCCATCGAGTGAACTTTCCTACAGATCCTAGACTGGAAAGCAAGTCCAGGTGAAACACAGAGGTGAATACTCATGACCAAGAGGGACCCCTCTCAGTCCCACTAAGACTAAATACAAGGCTCATCTGGTGGCATGCTTACCAGCCTGACACGCACAGAACCCTAGGTTCTATTTCCAGCAGGGGACAAAGGGGCATGATGGGGTGCACCTGTCACCCAGCACATGGGAGGGCAGAGAGGAGGATCTGTAGGAATTCAAAGTCATCCTTTGTTACATAACAAGTTCAAGGCCCAGCCTGGGCTACATGAGACCACATCCAATAAAGTGGGACTTTCTGAAAGGTACAATAGGCCCTGTCCCCTCTCCTGACTGATGGACTATTGGGCCTAAATCATCCCAAAGTTTCTATGCTCTGCATCCAGGACAGGGTGGATGGATATAGAAGTGTGTCCATGTGCAGTTGGCAGTGAGGCTATGAGAATGAGTCCATGACCAAGAGAGCTCAGGTCATGGGATATGAGGACCATGGAAATTGTGAGAAAGCCAGAGAAAGCAGATATGACAGAGGGCAGTCTGCATAGCCAATTGCAGAGAAGCATGGAGAAGACAATCCATGCCAGGACATCTAAGGGAATGGGAATCCACCTCTGCCCTTGTCACTCAGAGAGAATGATGCCACTTCCTCCGGTACAATCACATTTTCCTGCCTTTCAGGGAACTGATGGCACCTTGTCAAGGAAAAGGGTAGAGATGACCCTCCTACAGAACCAGCCCTTAGGCCACCACAGCCACCACTCCATCTCTCATGAACCTACTCAGTTGTGTCCACTCTCAGAGATGTCCCAGGCAGTATGTCATGAGAGGTACATTGCTGTTCTGAGCCTTCTTTGCCCACTTCATCCCAAGAAGGCTCTAAAACAGCCACAGCTAGAAGAAACCACTCAAGTTTTTTGTGGGAACAGCC
>NW_004951308.1:2509-3756 GCF_000317375.1 Microtus ochrogaster
TAGTTTGTTGCCAAATTTTTTGAGAGAGTTTAGTCCCTGGTTTCTACACGCAGGGGGCTTTAATATTACTAATTGGGAGCAGGTAACAGTAAAAGTACTAAAAGTGTGAGTGCCAGAAAGATTTTCCATAGCGATATTTTCACTATGGCATTTAGTCAGAGATGCTCTCCTCAGTGATGATATAAAGTAAAAGAGCAATTAGAGAATTTGAACAAAACCTTTGAGGAGATTCAGGATGCAGAATCTGTGAAGTCTATTAAGAGTTTAGAGCAGCAGGAAGTTTAAGAGTACTGAAAAATAAAGAAGAGAAAAAAAAACTTTTTAAAAAAGATTGCACTGTTAAAAAAGTTAGTAAAAGAAGAAAGGTAGCTTTACAGAGCCTGTCTTTTGGGAGGAGACTGTTGTGGAAGGTAAAATGCAGGAGGATTGTAATGCCTTGACATGTTAACTGGAGCAGGGCAGTATGCTGGTTTAGCAGCACAGATCACTTAGGATCATGCTGTTTACACTCAGCTGCAGTAAACCCTGGAAAGCTTTACTTAACAAAGGAGCAGGAGAACAGCTTTCTAAGATCCTTCAAGGGCCTTCAAGAACCTTATTCTGAGTTTGTTGACCCTATGGGAAGTCACATTTTTGGGGATGTGGACTCAGCTATGCCAATCATAAAGCAATTGGCCTATTAAAAATACTAACAGATTTTGGCAAGAGGTTTTACGCCCCCATAGAAATGGAAATTTAAATGACTTTATCCGGTTACACATGTGATGTGTCAGGTAATTGTTTCTGCCCTTGGGGGGGGGGTCAAGGTGGAGCTAGATCAAGAAATTGTTTTCAATGTAAAAGGTCAGGACGCATAAAAAAACTGCCCTGCAGGTTAATCAGCCCAGAAAAAAAGCCAGATGTGATGGTGCACACATTTATCCCAGCTCTGGAGACAGAGACTGGCAAAACTGAGTTCAAGGCCAGCCTGGTCTACAGAGTGAGCTCCTAGAACAGCTAAAAACAGGATGTATATTGGCATCCACTTCTCCTTGGAATACTCCTATCTTTGTTATTTTAAAAAAAAAAGTCTCGTAAATGGAAGTTGCTGTGAGATCTTAGAGCAGTAAATGGTTGTGTGGACATTCTGCAGGGGAATCCAGACCCAACCTCCTTTTAAGAGTTGATGCCTCAGGCAATCCAATGTATTACTTTAATTGAAGAAAAGCTTGCCTCTGCTCATATTCATTATATTGACTTTAGTCAGC
>NW_004951309.1:0-450 GCF_000317375.1 Microtus ochrogaster
AAAACAAAAAACACTAAAGATACAATAAAAGGAAGCATAGCACCTTTACTCAGGGGCCAGAGTGAACTCTGAAAGATTTCCAGGCAGGGCTATATAGAGAGATGCTTCATGTCAGGCTGAAGAGATAGTTTAGGTTTAAATTCCAGCATCTACATGGCAGCTCACAGCTGTCTGTAATAAAGGAGCTTGAGAGCCATGGCAAAAACACAACTACACATAATAAATTTTTTAAAGGTGGGGTGGGGGAGAGACAGAATATAAGAACAAACTGAGAAACAAGGAAAGATCGTGTTGGCTGGTCAGTTCCCAGACAGAAATAAGCACATTATGGAGGAACCACAAAGTTGTTACACTATGTGGTTGTAATGAAGAGAGATTGTGAGTGAGTGAGTGTCCTGTCAGAACAAAGTTAATCCCATAGTTGATGAAATTCATTATCCCAAAACGTCA
>NW_004951309.1:2895-3754 GCF_000317375.1 Microtus ochrogaster
TTAAAGTTGCTTTTATTTTATACAAATTGGCCTGTATTAATTCGATCCGCCTTCACTTGGCGTTCCAACATTGTGGCCCCGTACCCGCACTAAGAACCGGTTGGCCACAGCTGCCCCGCCATTCCCGGTTTCAGCCAGCGCTGCAAGGGGGAACCTAGTGCAGCTTTTTGAGTGAAATTGGTTGCCGGAGGAAAGCTTTCCACACCGACTCTGCTCGCAACTCCCTGTGCTCGCTCTTCTGCCCAGCACGATCCGGCGTCTGGTATCGGGCAGCTCATTAGCCTAGTGCAGCCTTTGTGAGCCAGATTGGTCACCAAGCTTTATGCACCCGCCAACTCTGCTCATGACTCCCTGTGCGCACTCCCTGGCCCAGCGTGCTCCAGCATCCGGTATCTGGCAGCTCATTAGCTGCCAGCGCCCGTCAAACCTGCACCCTACACCAAGCGAAAGCGGGCACGCTCTCTCGCTGCTAGTGTTCTGGGGCTCAGATTTCACTTCGGGTATGCTTGCCCTCGCATCCCTGCCCGTCGCGGCAGTGCCTGATGCTACCGCTGCCGCTGCCTCCCGAGCCACCACGCATGTGGGAACCCCCACAGCGGCAGACTTGGTCTGATTCAAAATAACCTCTTAACGCACATTATAAATCCTCAGGCACAACGATAAATTTCCGTTTTGAGTTGTTTCAGACTGGCCCTCCACGTGGACTTATGTGGACTCTTCCGCCATCTCTGGCAGAAACCAGTCATTACAGGTAAATTTTCTTCCATATTAAAAAAGAAGATGTCTGAGAACATTACCCTCGAGAATTTTAACGGTCTTTTTGAATGTGCCATGTGGGAGATCTTACAAGAGGTGTCTA
>NW_004951310.1:0-1454 GCF_000317375.1 Microtus ochrogaster
TATTAGCTCTAGCTTCTTATTGGCTAACTCTTATGTATTAATTTAACCCATTTCTATTAATTGGTGTATCTCCACGTGTCTGTGGCTTACTGGTTAAAGTTTTGGCATCTGTCTCTGGTGGGGCTACATGGCTTCTCTCAGACTCTGCCTTTTCCCCCCCAGAATTCAGTTTAGTTTTTTCTACCTAACTATGTTCTGCCCTGCTATAGGCTCAAACCAACCTATTAACCAATGGTATTCATAGCACACAGAGGGAAATCCCATATCACCTCCCCTTTTCTGTTTAAATAAAAAGGAAGGTTTAAACTTTAACATTGTAAAATTAAATATAACAAAACAGGTGTCAGACAATAATTAGTTACAATATTTATATCTACTTTTTTATCATAACTAAAGAATATTATAACTACAGCTATCAATTCTTCAACTCCATCAAAGAGTCCAGAAGCCTGGGGAAGCCGGCCCATCTGTCCCATATTCCCTTGCTGCATCTATTGCATGTGATGCTGCATCCGCTGCTGCTGTTGTTGCTGTTGCTGCTGGGGTGGGTAGTCAATTCCTTGGGACTGCTAGAACTGGTTGTGGTTGGCCATTCCAGGGCCAATTCCGGGCCCTGCTCCCTGCTGTTGCATCATCTGACGTCTTAAGATGTCTCGGAACTGTGAAGGCAAGATGTTGTGATTCGTGTTCATTTGCTGAGCTTGAGGATTCATTCCTCCCATGGGTGGCTGGAGCTGCTGCTGGGGCTGCTGCTGGGGCTGCTGCTGGCGCAGGCCAGCTCTCTGGACACCTACCTGCATAGGATACATACTCTGCAAGGCTGGGTTGGAGTGGACACCTTGCTGACCAGGCATGGTAGGTGGCTGCAGTCCTGGCTGTCCCTGAGGCATGCCAGGCTGTCCAGAGAGAGGTTGTGGATTAGAGTTGGCATACTTGGCAGCGCGGTGCGTGATAAATGCAGCCAACAGTTGGGGGCTGGAGTGAAGGATACTAAGCACCTGTTGCTGCTGTAAGGGAGAACTGGGAGACCCGAGAGTCCGCAAAAGGTTTTGTAAGGCTTGTTGAGACACAGTGCCTGGTTTGAGAGGGCTCACACCTTCTTTGCACAATCCTGGCTGTAGAGCCATGTTCAAGGGCTGACCATGCTGGGCCACTGACATCATGGCAGGCCTCGGGAGGCCTGACAACTGCTATGGCTGAGAAATTCCTCCTTAGCCCAAGGTGGCTGATGTTGCATTCCCTTGGGACCCACTCCTGGCTGCAAATGCCCACCAGGACCTCCGGCCATAGAAGGCGGGTTTATAACTATAGGGGTCATGCGCATCATCCAGGGCATCTGGTGATGACTGGTCTTTGGAAAATTTGCACATGAACCATCTGGCCCTGTGTCTCTGCTGCCCTCTTAGTCTGCATTTCCATTACTACTGGCCGGTGGAGGCCCTGGAAGGGAGGAA
>NW_004951310.1:2532-3754 GCF_000317375.1 Microtus ochrogaster
GTACACTGTGGGTATGCTTTATGAATCTGTCAGCTGTGTATTTCCTGTGGAGTCTTGTGGGCTCCAACAGGGTGGCATGATGTTGGGAGGACTGAACTGACGTTGAGATGTGGGTTAGGTTTAGGGTGTCTGTGCGGTGGCTGGCTGTTGGTCAGGAGGGCTGGTTGGAGTCTCAGGAGTTGGGGACGGCAGACCCAGCTGGTGTCCTGCCACACCAGTCCGTTGCATGCTGGTCATCCTCCTGCGGAGCATCTGAGCCTGCTGGAGCCGGTGCTGCAGCTGTCGCTGCCGGATTTTTTGCTTGATGTTATAGCAGAATGGCAACGGACACATGTTCTTCTGGCAGCGCTTGGCATGGTAGCAGAGGAGGGCAATAAGCTGTTTGCAGATGGGGCATTCACCATTGGTTTTCCGTTTACAGCATTTGGTGTGCAGCAGGACCCTCTTCATCTTCTGGCAGGAAGGCAGAGAACAGTAGGCACTGCGGCACTGGCACGCATGAACCAGGCTCCGTATGCAGCGTGTGTGCTCGGAGGCAAGGGGCTTCCCGCCACTGCATGGGCGCTTCTGCTTCCAGGTTGTTGCTCTCCTCACACAAGCCAACGCCTAGTTCCTCCATTTTATGGTCACAGGCGTCATAAGCCTGGAGGGGAAAAAACAAGATGAAGGGCAACTTTGCAAGACTGAAATAATTCAAAACCATATTATATATTTTACTTGGGCTAGAAACCGGCTGTTGTGCCATGGAAAAGACACAGCAAGGTTTTGGAAACTGACACACTTGGTGGCAACCTCTTGCCCTTTGCAGCTATGTCCACTTCCAGGGGGAACCAATAGGCTCTTTTAAGCTCTCCCTAATGGAGATAGTTGTGCCTAAACTGGCAGACAGGCACGTGAACGCCCTAGCGTGGAGTAAACGTTTCCTTCCTACCTTCTTCCATGGCCCGAGCCCAGAGCTTAACAGGAGCAAAGACGAACCCGAGTGGTCTCCGGTCGGGACTAAATTTCTTACCTCAGTTTACTAACCCTGTACCTCTCCACCCCCAAGGGATCGCTAAAACGACGCACTGCTGAGTGAGGCCTTCGGGTTCCCTTTCCCGGAGGGGCTAAGCCCTCTCCCTCTTACCTCAGTGCCCCGCGATTTCTCCATGGTGCCAAATTCACCAGGTGCAGGAAGCCATATTGCCCTCGCTGCTGACCAAGAGTGTGCTCACTGGCTACT
>NW_004951311.1:0-526 GCF_000317375.1 Microtus ochrogaster
AAGTTCTGGTAAAATTCTGCATTGAAACCATCTGGGTTTATATAGAAGGATAAGTGAAAAATATATATAAATAGATTCCCCATTTTCTTTGAAATATTCACATGAAAACAACCATGTTCATTGGGGGAAATGCATGAAGAGACCATGCTAGATAGTTTCCAAAGCAAGGAATCAAATGTAAATAATTAGGGAAAAGTTCCTTTTCTGCAAAAGATGTGATAGATTATGTTCATCATGTGACAATGCTTTTTACCTATTTTATTGTATTGAGGAAACTGGTAAAGATCATCAGATACCTTGTTCATTATTTCATGTGAATGTTAGACCATGTTAGGAAGTGCCTTAAGCAGAGAGTCTGCATGCAGGGAGGACATTGTCACAGCTTATTTTCAGATATACTTATATCTGAAGTACAATTTAGACTTTGTTGGACTGCCACCTAGTGTCCCATGGTTTTATTTGTTTCTCTTGCTTTTTTAAATTTTAACAGTGATTTGCCCCTACCCTGAGCTTTTCTTACCTTGGA
>NW_004951311.1:3243-3754 GCF_000317375.1 Microtus ochrogaster
ATTCATTTACAACAAATATATGATGACTATAAAGTTCATATGTAGATACAATATTTCTAAATTTATAAGAGCTGTCAAGCTAAGTATTGACTAAACTTTGAATGTTACTTGAAGCATGTCAGTCTATGTAATAAGTTCTTCAATGTATGAAGATTGGTAGAGAAAAGTAATTCGGGCTATACTAAGATATTTTGTGAAATGCACCCATCACATGGTTTTTTGCTGCTTTCTAACATTTGACTATGTGTTAAAGGACTTGCAACATTCATGACAGCTCTAAGGTTTCATGCCACTATGAGTTCTGTGATGAGTTTGAAGAGTTTAGACCTTGGTAAAGGACTTGCCAAATTCTTGAAATATGTAAGGTTTCTCATCAGTGTGAATTCTATGGTGATCTTGAAGATTTTTGTGATGGGTAAAGAAGCTGCCACATTCTTTACATCTGTAAGGTTTCTCATGGTTATGAATTCTGTGATGAAATTGAAGAGTTGAGACCTTGGAAAAGGACTTG
>NW_004951312.1:0-642 GCF_000317375.1 Microtus ochrogaster
ACCCACACACACAATCACACATACACTCACACACACACACAATCACACTCACACACACACACACACTCATACACACACATCTTCTTGTGATTCATGAGGGCAAACATTAGCTCAGGAGCTGTACCTGACTACTAGAACCTAAAACTAGCTATGAGAAGCCTGAAAGATCATCTGTTTCTCCCTGTGTTCCAGAAGGTGCACTTGTGCAGGTCAGAGGACCTCCCCCAAGGTTACAGAGGTCAGTTCTCTCTGTCACCATACATTCCCAGGATCCAACCCTGGTCCCAGGCCTGTGTACTGATGACTTTTACCTGCTCACCCACCTTTCTGGCCATCACACAGTTGTTTGTTAGTTAGTTTGTTTCATTTTAGATAGGGTCTCACCATCTAGCCCTGAGTGACCTGGAACTCACTACAGAGACTAGGCTAGTCTCAAGCTCACAGAGATCTGCCTTGCTCCATCTTCCAGCTGCTAGGATTAAAAATATGAGCCACCACGCCCTGCTCCATATGGCGTTCTTAAAACAATATGGGGCTGGAGAGATGGCTTCACAGAAGAGTGTAGTTCAGTTCCTAGCACCCATATGGGGAAGTTTACAACTTCCCATAACTCTAGCTCCAGCGAATCCAACTTCCTCTTCC
>NW_004951312.1:2117-3753 GCF_000317375.1 Microtus ochrogaster
GGGTGCTGGGGACGCAGCCCTGCGGCTCCTATTACTACATTCCTCCTTCCCTCCTTCCTTCCTTCCTAGACCAGGTTGGCCCTGAACTCACAGAAATCTGTCTGTCTCTGTCTTTGGAATGCTTGAATTAAAGGCATTCATTACCCAGTCTGGCTCTTCTAACTTCTTTCTAACACATTTTTATAGAGCAGTCAAAAATCTCTTTCCTTCTGCTCTTGTAGGTTCTTGGTTGGCATCTGTGATGGTTTGAATGAGAACGGCCCCACAGACTTATTTGTTTGAATACTTGATCGCCAGTTGGTGGAACTGTGGGAAGGATTGGGGGTGTGGCCTTGTTGGAGGAGGTGTGTCACTGGGGGATCGGCTTTGAGTTTTCAGAAGTCCATGTCATTCCAAGTTATCTTTCTCTGCCTTGTACTTGCGGATGAAGATGTGCGCTCTCAGCTACCGCTCCAGCACCATGCCTGTCTGCCCACCTACTGCCTTGCTCTATACCATGACAGTCATGGGCTCTAATACTCGGAAACTGTAGGCTCCAAAGTAAACATCTTCTTTTATAAGTTGCCTTGGTCATGGTGGTTTATCACAGCAATAGAAAAGTAACAAATAAAGAAGTTGGAACCAAGGAGTGTGTTATTCCAGTGATAGATCTGGAGTCCCAGGCTTGCTGGCAAACACTTTAAGCAACAAAGCATCTTTGACATGGATCTTTTAAAAGATAATAGAGTTAGGGCATATGTTGGCAGAATGCTGACCAACATATCCAAAGTCAGGGATTCAAGCCTCAGCACTACAAGGTGGTGGAAACAGCAATAAATTCCAGAGGAAAAAAAAGACAAAACGTTGGTCTCTAGGGTAGTAAACTGTGGGAGGCAACTGAAAAGAACACCAATGGATAGGATGAGCAAGTCAGGAAAACTCATCACACAGAGCCTTCCAGTGCCATCTCTCGGCAGTGTCTGTTGCTGTTGGTGATCCCAGCACAGCTACTATGCTGGTAGCCAAACAAGTGAAGAGGGTGGCTTGTTTACACGTGCTTCTTTCTCCCTTTTCTTCTTCTTCTGAGACAGGCTTTCTTTGCTGTTCTGGAACTTGCTCTGTAGACCAGGCTGGCCTTGAACTCACAGAGGTCTGCCTTCCTCTGCCTCCAGACTGATAAATGGAATTCAAGGCAGGCCAATCCATCCTCCTCTTTCAACACAGTAACAGAAATGTCTTCTGCTGGGATCAAAGGCCTGCGCCACCACCGCCTGGCTGCATCTGCGTTTTAAATTCAGCTTTTACTCCAGAAGTACCCAGACCAAAGTTGCACATGGAGGTGGCTCCTTCTCCTACCCTTTACATTTCCAAAACATCCTGACTTTTATTGGGAAAAGATAAGTAATGAGCATGGTTAGTGGAAAGTCCAGCACCCTCCTAATTCACAGCTTCTTGACCTGTGGTGTTATCCCCTGTGGGGTCATGTGGGGTCATGTGGCTGACCTGTAGTGTTATCCCATGTGGGGTCATGTAGGGTCATGTGGTGTTTTGTGGGGACTGACCTGTAGTGTTATTCCATGTGGGATCATGTGGCTGACCTGTAGTGTTATCCCCTGTGGGGTCATGTGGGGTCATGTGGCTGACCTGTAGTGTTATC
>NW_004951313.1:0-1278 GCF_000317375.1 Microtus ochrogaster
GAGAAGCAGGATGAAACTAGATGTTGGTAAACTGAGGCCATGGTGCCAGAGTTCCTTTACTTTCATTGTTCTTGAGTACTCAGTTCCAAAGCTCATTTTGCATTTCATCTCTACATTTATAGTGCCAGCAAAATAAATAAACTTTTCTGAATAATGACTTCTTTTCTTCCTCAACATAGAGAAAGTGAAAATTGAGCTAAGATCTGTCTAAAGGGTATAATTATAGGTAAGAATTTCCAGGGTGTGCCCGGATGTCTTACACTGGAGTGTGACTTAATTTCAGCACACTTATATTTTAGATCAATTGTATAAGTCATCAAAATTTGGTATTTTGGGTGCTACTTCACACAAACAGTAACTAAAGTCAAACTCTTGGACTCCTCTAACAACAGCTGCAATCAGAATGTTGGTCGTGTGTTCTAGAACAGACTAGGTTTATTCTAGTTGGCCATCTTCTTTAGGCTCCAAACACAGGATGACAAGATCATTCTTCAGCATAGGTAAGTGTCTTTCATTCTTATTCTATCTAGAGACTACCTATGTCCTTGGTTGCTTCTACCCCTGGAATTTGACCATGGCAACAGAAAAGTAATCAATACTCTGTGCATTGGAGAGATTGGTGTAGTCAGATCTTAACAAACAAGTCCCTAAGCTGATGGGATTGCATCACCTGCATTCTGTCCCATGACTTCCCGAGTCAACTCCATGAGGAACGTGAGTTGACTGATGGCTAGGTGAACCTTTACATATCTCAAAAGCTTCTTCCTATAGTCCATCTTTCTTCCCCCAGTGACTTCAGTATTCCTCGGGAATGAGTTAAAAGTAGATAAAGCTGAATTCTTAGCCAAAACAAATAACTATTGAGACTTTCATGATTCAACTATTCTGCTTCTCGGTTCAAAAATGCTTACTCAAGTCCAGCAAAAGCATTACCCTTATGGAAATATAAATGAAAGATGATTCTCATGCGAACATTTTGTCTGAAGTTGTTCACACATTTGAAGTGGTGATATTATATAGTATATCCACAACAAATACAACTTTTAAAAATAAGGACCCTAACTTAAATACTGAAGAGAAAAATTTATAAGTTTTTGTGTTAGACTTTTCATTGTTCTGACAAAATACTCCACATAAACCACTTAAGCAACAAAATGTATTTCATGGATTCAGTGCCTCGACCTAAGAGAGTGGGCTGGCCTGGCAGAACAGAGCAGCTCACAGCACGGTGGTCCTGGAGGTCATGGAACCAGAATGAGAGGACATCTGTGCTAAGCA
>NW_004951313.1:2883-3752 GCF_000317375.1 Microtus ochrogaster
TCTTTAAATAAGAGATGATATTAACAAACACAGAAGACAAGATATAGCACTCTCAGTGGCTGGTCCTACAGACTAAGGTAAATGAGAACAAAGAAAGCATAAAGTTGGATGGTGAGAAGCGCTTACCATGGTTCATAAAATCAAAATTACTTGCTCTCATCCAATAAATAAAAGAAATTCAAGAAGCAAACATATTTTAGAAATTTAAGAAGGGTAGAGATTTTGTAATTTCTGTTCTCGAAAGTTAAGTAGCCTATTCACATAAATAAATGCCGAGTCTTCATCTCTGTGCTCCTAGGGCCTGTGCATCCCATGCATGCAGTTGACTGCCAAGAAAAGCACTAACATTCTCTTCTAATGCAAGGGATGCTTAGTGATATGTAAAGAACACAATATAGAAAGAAGAGAAAAATAAAGTCACAGCCCTGACCTAGAAATCACCACATCAGCCTCTGGTAAGGGGTTAAGTCAGCCGTGAAGTGATGTAAATAGTATGGACCTTCAAGGACCCTGAGAGTCTGGGCAAGACACTGCTGTCACCTGAACCATTTGGTGCTCAGTGAAAGATTAAGAAAATATTTGACAAATTGAAACTTAGGATTTTTCATAAAAAAAAAAAATCCTGACCAGCCTTATTGAGAAACCATCAAAGTTACCAAGGACAAGAAAGGTCTGGGACAATCCAAATGAGGAAGTCAGGTGGAGGCTCTGGAGGCAAAACAGCTGGTGGAATGCAGGGTCTTTGAATGGAACCCGGGACAAAGGACACTCGTGAAAAACTGGTGAAATCAGACAGTGTCTTGGTATGAGATGGCTAAAGCAGAAGTCATTGGAACAAAATGAGGAAAAGGTGGAGCTGTGGAGGCATC
>NW_004951314.1:0-3750 GCF_000317375.1 Microtus ochrogaster
CGGGGCCAGAAACTCACCCCAAAGCTAGGTCTCCTGGCGCCGAAGATCAGGCCTCTGTCTTAAGGGAATTTTTATCTTTGAAGTGTTCATCATCTTCATAAAGTTAAATTTAAAATAATTTCTTCTGCTTCTTCTGGGTTAGGATGATCAACTCTTCCTATTGTATGACCACTGGGTTCTGATGTTACCATGCTGCTTTTTAGGTTTTTGGATGAATTCTTGCATGGGTGCCTCCTCATCTCTTCTTCCATTTGGTGCCTGCAGTATCTTTTTATCTTGGTCCAATCTTTGGACCAATCATCTATGTCTTTGGAAACTATTCTTGGTCTTCTTTGTACTGTCACTATCTGTGTCTCAGGGAACCAGTGAAGTCTCTATTGGACCTCTCTCTTGGCCTGCTCTCATGGTCTGCTCACTTGGTTAGCTTTCTTGGTCCACTCTGTGTAGTCACAGCTTGTGCTTCAGAGTTCCTCTCTTGGTCTTCTCTGTGTAGTAGCAGCTTGTGTTTCAGCATTCCTCTAAGGCTGAAGGGGAGGGGATAGGAAGTTTTGGGTTGGAGTGTGACTTTTAACTTTCAGGGTCTAATGGATGGAATGGGATTGATGGAGTAGCCTACTTGCAGGAAACTCTCCTGTTGGCTGGCTTGAGCAGTTGAAGCAGGTACAGAAGAGCCCTGGGATTTTGTCCTGGTATGGGAGGTCTGGAGAGTGTGGTGTCCCACCATGTGGGTGATCACTCACCTCTTAGTCCTCTCTGTATATTATTAATCTGTGTTTCTAAGTTCCACTGAGGTTGTGGGTCATAGGGGGCTTTGGGGGTAGAGTGGGAATTGTATCTTGCAGGGTCTTATGGATGGGATAAGGGAGTTTGAACAGCCTACCTGCAGGAAACTTGCCTGCTGGCTGGCCAGAGAAGCTGATGGAGGTGGGGTTACACTTGCAGTTTTTCATATTCATTTTTATTCTATACGTTAAATGTTCTGACTATTATTTCCCAAGAGGTCTTTCTTTTCTCTTCCAGTTCATTTGGTTTTCTGCATGCTTCTGTGTCTTCATTGATCTCCACAGGATTCTGTAAAACCAAAATAATTGAGATGCTCTGGAAAGAAGTCAGAAAGCAAACATTTCTTTCTTTCATTTAGGCATATGAATGCTACAGTACATTTCCTTTCCCCTTGGAGCAGCACACTCTAAGCCTTGATATTTACAAATACTCTTATTTCTCCATTCAATAAATATTATGAATTACAGAAACAGACAATAAATTTTAAAGTCTCAGGGAGGGATAAAAAGTAGGGTTGGGGCTACAGCTTAATGGTAAAACACTTGTGTAGCAACTGACTGTAAAACTCTGAGTACAATTCCCAGAATCAAAGGAGAAAGCAGCAACTAGAGAGGAATGTGAATTGACGAAAACAATTAGGGCAAAACCTAATGAATCTAGGAAAGATCTATTCCCTAATCCAAATGAAAGATTATAAGCATTGGGGGAAGGACGGACTTTAGAAATGTAGCTTTTAAAAAAATGAGTTCAAATGCATTACAAAGAGGCATATTCTAGTCACTGTTTCTGTGTTCTTGCCCCAGTCTGCTGTGTTCTTCTGTCTGCTTAGCTATGGTCAGAACTTGAGCTCACTAATTGTAACAGAGTAATTAGTCTCCAACTTAAATAACTTTCCATTTTCTAGATTCTAAAGTGCATTCTCTTTAATTTTTCTTCTTCATTTTATGCTTTTATTATTTAAAATAATTTTAAATTTAAACATTTTTATCATATTCTCCTCATCCCAAGTTTTTTTTCTGATTCTTCCTCCCCACCCAACATTAAGTTCTTTCTCAAAGGAAAACAAAAATCCAATACAATAACATCCCTAAAAACCAAGAAAACAAAATAAAACAAGATACCCATCCAAAAACCTATCAAACCATTGATGGAGGAAGGTCATTGGTTATTAATTATTAATTAATAACCGTGATAGGTTAGAACATAGGTGGGTGGAGTAAACAGAACAGAATGCTGGGAGGAAGAGGAAGTGAGGTAAGACACCTCAGACAGACACCATGCTTCTGCGCTCCAGGGCAGACACGGTGAGGCTCTGACCCAGAATGGACATAGGCTAAAATATTCCCAGTAAGCGTACCTCAGTGCTACACACATTAATAGAAATGGGCCAGGCAGTGTTTAAATGAATACAGTTTGTGTGTTGTTATTTCTGGGTATAAGCTAGCCAGGCGGCTGGGAGCTGGGTGGCAGGAATGCAGCCCACAGCTCCCTCAACAGAATGGCCCCCAATGTGTAGATGACTGTATCCACAGAAAGCCTGAGAAGTCTTGGGAAAGAATGGAGTACAGCATGGCTTCTTGGTGGCAGTAATTTCTCAGTTCTGCTCTGCTTGATAGAGGCAGGCAAGCACTCTCATCTGGTAGAGGCTTCCTGACTCAGCTTCAGCTACAAAACCCAGCAGCTGTTTTAACAGGTCCTGCTACGAAACACTTAAATGGTGTTGATAAAAGCTGACTGAATGCTTGTTTGTTTTCAGCAGTAGCAGGAAAACAGCTGAGTTGTTTTAAAATGCTGGTTTTGTGGGCTATCCTACCAGGGCAAACTCTGACTCTTTGAGGCAGGAGGTCAGCTATAGAGAGAGCATTTGAGTGTTGTAGCTTGTTTGCTGTCAGGGACCTTGAAATGCCGTAGAGTTGTGGCAATGAAAATGGCTACAGTTGGTACCTCTGCCATGATGCTGGAAACCTAAGCAATGGGCTGGATCTAGCCGGCAAAGCCACGGCTTAAGTACTACTGAGATTGCTTGGTAAATTAAAGACTCATGTGGTCAGAAAAACAGAGAGAGATACAGTAAAGGGAGCGTCAAAAACAAAGAAAACATCTAAATGATTTACAGTGTGTTAAAAATATATGCAGGCTAAAAGTTTAAGTTCTTAAAGTAAAAAAGGAAGAAAGAAAGTAGTTGTGTGTGGTAGTACACACCTTTAATCCCAACACTTGGGAGGCAGAGGGAGATTGACCTCAGAGACTTCAAGGGGCAGAGGTAGATTGACCTCTGTGACTTCAAGGTGTGTGTAGTAGACGCCTTTAATCCCAATGCCTGGGAGGCAGAGACAGGCAGATCTCTGAGAGTTCAAGGACAGCCTGATCCACAGAGTTATTTCAGATCAAAGATATACAGAGAACCTGTCTCAAAAAGCAAGAAGTTAAAAGTAAAAATAAATGAAATAGAGGATAAAATAAAGCTGCACAAAGATGGAAAATACACAGAGAATCTTGATACTGTATGCTATTATGTATGCTCTCTTTGAATTGTTTGAAAGCTGAGGAAAGAGCAACAGCTGCTAAAAGATATTTGTTTATAAATGCTGCTGATAGGTATTTTGAAAATACCTTGACTTTAAAATTTGGATCTAAGGACATGATGCTTTGGAAAGGAATTTCTTATTTTGTTTTCACAGAGGATGAGACTCTGTGGATTGCTTCTATCCCAATATGGTATGATGGACCACACCCTCCTGAAGGGTTGCTGTGAACACCTTCAAAAAATTACTTCACTCAACTGCTGACTGAGATGAATCTAGCACACAGGTTATACCATGAAAGACCTAAATAACAGCACCCCCCATACAGCAGGAAGCAGTTTGGGGAGAAATAACTGTGCCCATATTCCCAAATAGTGCTTATAAATGTTCTTTTACAGTTAAAGGGGGATATGATATAGATATGGATAATTTACATTGGTAT
>NW_004951315.1:0-1108 GCF_000317375.1 Microtus ochrogaster
TAAATAAAGATATAAGAGTTGGCCAATAAAAAGCTAGAATTGATGGACCAAGCAGTGATATCATTAATACAGTTTCTGTGTGGTTATTTCAGGTGTCTGGGAAGACAGGAAAGGAACAAGCAGTCACCTACTATGCTAGGGATGACCCACAGGAATGCACAAGGATGACCCCAGCTAAGACCCTAAGCAATAGAGGAGAGGGTACCTAAACTGGCCTTTCCCTGCAATCAGATTGGTGACTACCCTAATTGTCAACGTAGAACCTCCATTTAGTAACTGATTGAAGCACATGTAGAGACTCACAGCCAAGCTCTGGGAGTCTAGTCGAAGAGGGAGAAGAGGGATTATATTAGGAAAGGTGGGGGATCCAGATCATGACAGGATCCGACTCTAGCTACTGGGGGTTCACAGAATCTGCACTGACAGCTGGGGAACCTGCTTGGGATCAAACTAGACCCTCTGCATGTGGATGACAGCTGTGTGGCTTGGATTTTTGTGGGGCCCCTGGCAATTGGACCAGGATCTATCCCTGGTACATACATAAGTGGGTTTTTTTGAGAACATTCTCTATGGTGGGATACCTTGCTCAGCGTCACTGCAGGAAGGAGGGGCTTGGTCCTGCCTCAACTTGATGTTCCAGGTTTTGTTAATTCTCTATGGAGGCCTTAGCTTCTCTGTGGAGTGCATGGTGTAGTAGGGTTGGGGGAGGTATGGAGAACAGTGGTTACTATGTAAAATGTGTAAAATAATAAAATTTAAATGCACTGTGGAGCCATGCTCCCTTGAGCTACACCATTGCAACTTATCCTCTGATGATCAGTTGGGGGTCTGCCCCACTACTAACAACAAGTCAAGATTTTGCTTGTATTTTCCCAGAAGAAGCAGAAAAACCCAAAAAAATACCTGGGTGAGCCGTCAAGTCCTTTTTGAAGAATGGAGAGGCTAATGTCCACGATGAACAGCCTGTTGCTGGACAAGCGAGAAGAGGATCTGGTTCACAGAGATAACACTTGCTCAGGAACACAAAATGTGCAGAACCAGGAGGAAAACTTTAGAGGCAGAGTCATCAACAGAGTGACAACCCTAAAATAGATGACCCTCACCCCCC
>NW_004951315.1:3193-3748 GCF_000317375.1 Microtus ochrogaster
CTGCTTCAATAAACGGGGAAAAACCACAGCATTGTGGCTATCAGTGCCTGCAGCCAAAGCAGCAGTGTTAACAGTCTTCATTGGTCTGATTATTACATTCTTGCCTCCAGAGAATACCCCAAGATCGAAAGATGAAGAAACTTCTTTTCCAGGAGGCTCATAACGGACTAGCGGTAGAGCAGAGATTGCAGGGAACGAGAGGCGCAACATGGAGCTCTGGGCAACAGGCTTCTGCCCTGCGCTGCTGTGGGGTTGTGCGATGGCAGTCACGGCGACACAGGGAAGGGAAGTTGCCTTGTTGGCACAGCAATGAAAGAGGAACTTGGCTGGTTCATAAGCTGAGCATATTCATTGAGTTCAAGTTCACTGCGCGAGACTGCAACAGCTTCCCGGGAGGCGCCAGCTCCTGTGTGGACCATGCTGTGGTGCTATATGGGGGTGAGGAGCCTCTCATGCACTGCATGGTGAATGGCGAGTGGCTGGTGCCTATTGGGCAGTGTCTGTGCCAGGCGGGCTATGAGAAGGTTGCCGATGCCTGCCAAGCCTGCTCGCCAG
>NW_004951316.1:0-1748 GCF_000317375.1 Microtus ochrogaster
ATTTGTAAATTTGGAATGCTTAAATGCCTCACGTTGTAATTCTGAGATGATCTGGAGAGTTTTTCTGGCCTCAGACCACACAAAAAATACTTTTGTTTTAAAGTCTCTGGTTTCACACTGATAATAAATTTTTTCAAAAAAGATTAATTTTTTATTTTATGTGCATTAGTGTTTTGCCTGCATGTGTGCCTTTGAGAGGGTGTCAGAAACCTTGGAACTGTAGTTACAGACATGGCTGAGCTGCCATGTGAGTACTGGGAATTGAACCCCGGTCTTCTGTAAGAACATCCAGTTCTCATAACTGCTGAGCTATCTCTCTAGCCCTGATAAAAATAGTCATATCCTTATTCTTTTCCCTCCAAACAGACATACACATTTGTGCATATACATGTGTAAAGTCACATGTATACACAAACACACAGGCATAAAGCACACAGTACACAAAAAGCATGCGCACACACACGTAGCTCACATGCTTCTTCTGGGATTGTCTGCACAGTCCTGGTGTTTTCTGGCCTGCGCTGTGAACGGTTTCTGCTCTGCTCCTGGCCCTTGAAGCCCATGTGCTCCAGGCCTGGAGCTCCATCCTCCTCTCTTGGCTCCAGCCTTTTTTGCTTTCATGCTTGACTGTGACTTTAACACATTAGCAGTGTTCTACTCTTAGAGAACTTATTGCTCAGTCTTCACTATGTCCTTCCAAGAAGCTTTGGTTAACTCCAGTCACCAGTTCTGTCCACTTCTGTGCTCTCGGGTGCACCCAGTAGTCCCCTGCAGTATGCAACATCACCCAGTCAATTGCTCGTGTTTTCACCCATCAATCAGCTCAGCACATTAGTTACTCACTCAGCTAATATTTGGAGGATCAGTTAACATGTGCCAAAGCTTTCTATTGAATATCAAGAACAGAAAGATCCCTGAAGGCTCACGGAGTGGCAAGAGTGACGGGCAGGCAGACTGTGCCCTGTTCATAGACTGACCACTCTGTGGATACACAGAGCAGGCAGGAGGGTCAGGTCAAGTTTCTAGGGGAGGAGGGAATCTTGAAGGATTATAAATGTGATTATGTCTTTCATGTAATAGGGTGTCTTAGTTAAGAGTTTCTATTGCAGTGATAAAACACTATGACCAAAAACAACTTTAGGAGGAAAGGGTTTTACAACTTGTAAAACTACACCTTGAGAAGTGAGGGCAGTGACTAAGGCAGGAACCTAGAGGCAGGACCTGAAGCAGAGGCCATGGAGCAGTGCTGCTTACTGCCTTGGGCCTCATGGCTTGCCCAGCCTGCTTTCTTATAGCACCCAGGACCCTTGTATCACTCATGGAGAATTGAGCCCCCCCCTCCATATCAATCATCAATCAAAGAAATAGGCCAATCCTATGCAGGAATTTCTTTTCAGAAGAATCTTGTCTGTGTCTCGATGATGTACAAAGTAGCCAGCAAACAGTATTTATTGATCTCCTGTCTCCTGTGCCTGGTTATGGATAAAGAGTATCCATACACAGAGTATGGACCTCATTCAATAAATGCTTTATTACATTAAATTAGAAAAACTAGAAAATGGAAATGTTTGTTTTATGAACACCTCATCTTCAGAATTAATTTAGGGGTTTTGAAAGACTGCAGAATAGCAGAAATAAATAAATTATGGGGTGGGAGCCGAAGTAGACTTTAGGAAATAACCCAAATTTGGAGACCCATGTGGCCTTCCAGTTTGCCTGAGGGCCCTCCAGTGTTCCAGTGTTCAGTG
>NW_004951316.1:2853-3748 GCF_000317375.1 Microtus ochrogaster
ACCACCACCACCACCACCACCACCACCACCACCACCACCACCCCTGCTTCCCAAGAAAAGGAAATTGAGCACCTCTGGCTGCCCTGATGAGTGCTCATATAAATCTTCTTGCACCCAAACTCTTAAGAACCTCTCTCTGTGGGTCTTGTGAGGAGTTGGAATTGCCAAGTCAGCAAGTATGCATCGAGTCAATTCTAGTGGTGCATAGTGACTGCCAAAGAGTTTTCTAGAATGCTTGGACTACTTTTTACTCTCATCAGCTGTCTGTGAGGGTTCTGGGTGCTCAACATCCTTGACAACACTTGTCAGCCTTTTATTTTAGGGCCCGAAAAGATGGCTCAGCAGGTAAAAGTGGTGTGTTTGAAAACTTCCAGAATTCTAGATCTTCTGTAGAGGTAGAGATGGGAGCCGTCAGAAGCTCCTAGACCAGCTAGTCTAGAACAGACAGTGCAACAACAGGAACTGCAAGAAAGACTTCAAATGTTGGAAGGAGCCATCTTACTGTAGACGTTTTCCTCAGACTTCCCATAGGTCACGTAGTTTCAGTGTGGACGTGTGGATCTAGGTATGTTGAACACCTTCTCATTCTCTCTTTGTTTTTTTTTTATACAATACATTTGTTTTTAATTTTTTTTTCCTGTCTGGTTTCTTATTTCGTGGGAATTTCTTATGTATTAAGGAGATGAGTGGTTGTTTAGTGACTTTGCAGAGATCTTCTCTTTGTGGTTTTATTTTAAAATCTGAGTCATGTTCTTACCATGTAGCCCTGGCTAGCCTGGGACTAGCTGTCCTTAGTCACAGGGGTCTGCTCGCATCTACCATCCTCCCTGAATTTTATTTTCTTAATGTTTCTTGAAGTACAAGGAAGTTTTTACTTGTGACAGTCCCTCAATCC
>NW_004951317.1:0-2182 GCF_000317375.1 Microtus ochrogaster
TTTCTTAATAAAAAAAATCATTCAGAGACGTTCAGAATATGGCATTTAAAATGTTTTAATAATTTTGGACTTTTCCTGACAATGAGACATATCTGCTCCTGACAGTACAAGCTACTTGAAGAGGAAGATAGGCATCAAAGAGGCTTCTTTTGGAGTTGGTTGTCCATTTGGGCAAGAAACTGCTCTTGCCTGGACTGCTTGATAGGACATGAAGAACCCACAGAGAAATGACAGCTGAACTTGCCTAAAGCTGAGAAAGGGCCTTCAGAGTTCCTGCTTCATGAAAGAATCTGCCAGACACATGCAGGACACAGAAGAAAGTAACTGACAACCTGCCAATATAGGCAGAACTGTCTTTGAAATTTCCTGCTTTACTGAAAAGCCTGCTGAAAACTATAGGCCTGTGGGATAATGATTGGTACAAAAGAACTTCTGGTGATTGTTCAGGCAGTGAGATGTCTCTGTCAATTTTCGAATTTCAGAAGTTGTTTACAATGTATTTCCTATTTACTTAGGTTATATTATATCCTTCTAAAGTCTTTGATGAAATTGAAGAATTTATATTTATAGTTACAGTTTTCCTTAGTTCTGATAAAAGATAAAATAGATATAAATATTATAACTGCAGTTTTTGTTTAATAACTTTTCTTATGTGTAATTTTACCATGTTAAAGTTAAAACCTTCCATTTTGTTTGAACAGAAAAATGGAAATGGTGTGGGTGTTCCTTCTGTCTATGTGTTGCTTTTATTGGTTAATGAATAAAGAACTGATTGGCCTATAGCATGGGATGAGGAAGGCAGAGTTATAGAAAAGCCATGAAGCTGCTGGAGTTAGATGCTGTAAACTTTACCTGATAAGTCACAGCCATGTGGCAACATAAAAATGAACAAAAAAAGGATTAAATTAAAATAAGTGTTAACCAATAAGAAGCTAGAGCTGATGGGATAAGCAGTGATTTAATTAATACAGTTTCTGTGTGATTATTTCAAGGCTGAGCAGGTGGAAATGACTAAGCATCCTCTCTCCTTGGAACAACTTAGGGAAAACAAATATTCATCTCAGGTAAACATGATATTTACCCCTTTCCAACTCCTTACACACTATGATTGAAAAATAAAGAAGAGAAAATTTGGCCCTAAAAGTACATTCATAATTAAATACCCCAGTGTACTTTAAATTATATAGATATTATTGTTAAAAACAAAGAAACTTCTCAATGTCAAATAATATTGCATTTCTCAAAAATGTACACTAAGAAAAATATGAAAGGTTTTGGAGATACTTTAAATGTTAGGTCATTAAAAGATAGTTTAATTTTGTATGATTGAATTTAGTGCAAGGCACTCATGTTATAAGTTATTGTACAGACTTAGGGGTGAATGCTGCTTAGAAAAACTAAATTATGTCTAGGAACAGTGCCAGAATTTGAAACCCAAGAAGACAAATATGTTTCCTCATTTTTTTTTTCAATTTCATGATTTTACTTTGGTTTATTCTTTCAGAAACAGTCAATTTGTTACTATCTGAAATTTTTAGCAGGCTCATTAGAAGTTTGTAGAGATAAGTCCCGCACCTTAGAGGGCGTGCTCACCTCAGGCTAATGTTTACCTATAAATCTGGTGAGCATGCTCGCAGCGCTCACTTCTGCTTTCCTGGTCTCTGTGGGAACAGTGGTTCTGTAAGTGTATTTCCCCATTAAAGCTGTATATATTTTTACAATCTGTCTGCATTCATTTACGCCTTTACATTTTGGCATCCAACGTCAGGCTATTTTGCCCCCGGCCCAGCACGGGGGGTTGCAAGCTCGATCTTTCCCATCCTTTGCTAGCAAGATTAGCTACCGGAGCTCAGGAAGCACAATTGGACTCAAGCGCATACCCTGCTAGCTAACACAGCACACTCCCGGGTGCCATTTTTTTGAGTTCGTGACTCGGTCCCCAGTGCAGAGTCCGAGATACACTCGGCCTTCAGGCCCATAATATCCAGAAAGGCAGGCAGATCTCTGGGAGTTCGAGGCCAGCCAAGTGGTGGTGGCAAACGCCTTTAATCCCAGCACTCGGGAGGCAGAGGCAGGTCTCTATTTTATCTCTAATGGACAAACTTCATACTTTAGAATCCTCAATGAAGGCTTTGGAACATAAATCTGGACAGGGGATTCAGACATTGCAGAAGGCAATGGT
>NW_004951317.1:3132-3746 GCF_000317375.1 Microtus ochrogaster
AATAGGAGGACTCAGCCTTCAGGTTTATGTAGAAGATGTGGAAAAGGCAGACATTGGACGAATGAATGCAGATCTACAAGAGATAGACAAGGCAAACTGATACAGATGGGAAACGTGAGAGGGGGGCCTCACAGGCCCCCATGGCGAACATGGTTCAGTCATTTCCAGTTTCTGCAGAGAACGTGCCTTGTCAGGACAATTAGGAAGCCCCATTCCTACTGTAACAAGCAATAATGATCAGAAAGATGAGTTCCATGTGTTTTGGGAAACTTCTATAAATGATCAAAGACCTAAGCCTAGAGTGTGTTAAATTTTATTTTTATTTTTATTACTGGCCTGCTAGAAACAGGTACTGATGTAAGTATCATTACCCCTGAATCTTGGTATCTGTATTGGCCTCGTCAGAATGTAAATGTTCAGCTCCTGGGAATTGGAACCCTATCTCTAGTAAGGCAGAACATGAGATAGGTTGAATGTATAGGGCCAGAGGGACAAATAGGAAAATTAAGGCCATATGTATCCAATATTGCAATGAATTTATAGGGTTGTGACCTATTACAACAGTGGAATACCCTAATTAACATTCCTACTACTTCTAGAGCCTATATTTCTGA
>NW_004951318.1:0-1236 GCF_000317375.1 Microtus ochrogaster
TTTTTTTTTTTTTTTTTTACTTTTTTAAAAGAAAAGAAAATTATGTAAGAATTTTGTTCCTTTACCTGATTCAGAAATTGATGCATCATATATACTTTGCTAGAGATCCTTGCAAGGACACCACAAACTGCTTAGAAACCCCAAGTTTATGAAACTTGTGAAGAGTATCACACCCCTGAAACCATGCCTGTGTCTCATTATATAAATGAAAATGTGATGTTTTCTTCTACAATTACATGCTTTCTTTAAAAAAAAAAATGGTTCCTTAGCATGGAAGAACTTCTTCATTCTGACCCCAAGCCGCCCTGATCTACTTGCCCCCACTGAGAAATTTGGAAAATAATGGTTTCTATGGCAAAGGGCTGTTTGAGTGAATTACATAATGCAAATAAACCTTTTGCTTGGAGCCTGACCTTACTGGGATTTCATTAAGTAATAAATAACAAATAGATAAGAACTGATTAGGAATAAACAATACAGGGAAAGTGATAACTAAAATAAGACTATTGACAGAGTCAAGCACTGTAAGATGTATTTCAGTTTCTATGCCAGTCTACTGACTGGAATCCTGTATTTCTATTTCATGCTTCCCATTCTTGGCAGACATCTTCGCTGTTAATACGGAGCTGATTTTCCAGTTTGCAGAGACCACAAACAGTTCCATGCCAGGCTCTGTGGAGGGGGAGTATCGTGTACATTCTCAGAGAAAGCCAGTCTCCCTTCTCAGAGCTGGGTGCACAAAACCCACTTTGACTTCATCACCCAGTTGTTCCGCACCTTGTGATGGGTGTTACCTGCCATGGCTGCCTTCTCAGCCAGGTATTTTCCATTTCCAAACTCAGTGATGCTTTTCTCTTCTCTGATCTTCCTACATTGAGGAAAATTATTCTTATTCTTGTTGCTGGTGGAAAGTGAATTAAACTGATGTTGAGTCCAGCTGCCTGACTCAGTTTCATGGGTTATCTTATTATTATTATTATTTATTATTATCATTATTATTATTTACTATGATGATGATGATGTTGCTAGTGATGTCATCTCTCTGCAACTAAGATTTTTCTTCTTGGCTTGATTTATTTGTAAGTTGCCTATACAGGACATTAAAGAAGCCCCCAGAGAAAAATAATGATGCAAAAACTACAGTAAAGCCGGGCGGTGGTGGCGCACGCCTTTAATCCCAGCACTCGGGAGGCAGAGGCAGGCGGATCTCTGTGAGTTCGAGACCAGCCTGGTCTA
>NW_004951318.1:2991-3746 GCF_000317375.1 Microtus ochrogaster
ACATTAATTTGGCACACAACTCAAAAGTAACGATCACTTATGAAATTCCAGTGTGGTATACTATAGTAGGTGGGGTATTCTATATACTTACAAAGCATGGTTTTTCCTTCAGGTCAGGCTAAGCTTTTCCAGTAATTGAAGAACCATCATTGTAACCCTAACTGGCTGTGTTGTAGACTTATGGAGAATATACAAACATAAACATCCCTTTGGGAAAGGCAAAGGCCCACTCATTGGTACTATATCCCTGGCACTCTGCCAAAACCATTGTATACTTCATTGCAGTTATTTCTCAAAAAAAAAAGCAACAAGGTTTGCAGTGCCAAAGATATGAATGCCTGTGGGACCACCGTTGTTTTCCACCATATTTATTTATTTTTTTCCTTCCATTCATTTACTTTATGTCTTTCTTCCTATCTCTGTCGTTTTCTTTGCTCTCATTTTCTGGATTTACTGGCCCAGTGGTTTTTTTTTCCCTCCCTGTCTCTGGGCTTGCTGCTCTGTAGTCTTGGGTGTGCCAAAGGCTCCTCGGGGTCTCCTTTTATGCCGCTGGCAACTTTTGCAGTTAAAACTGTTGCAGGCGGCTGGTGTAAGTCAAATTACATTTGGCAAAATGTGTGTTCTGTATCTGGAAACTGGGTTATACTCATTTTAGAACAATTAACTAGATAATTACTCTGGCATAAGAACAGCCTTGTGCTATTCTTGTAACAAAACAGATAATTTTAACTGTAGCTCTACCTAATACTTCCAGG
>NW_004951319.1:0-3745 GCF_000317375.1 Microtus ochrogaster
GATTTCTGGAGCACAGCCGAGGATTTATTGTTACAGAAAAGTGCGGCCTGCTTTCCCCCTTCTCCCGGGCTAGCCTGAGACTTCCTTGAGATGCAGTTTGTTTGAAGACAGAAGTTGTAGAGGTTCAAGTGTTAGCACCAGCTGCCTTACTAGTGTATGAGGACATTTTGGGCTGGCCAAAACAGTGACAGAAAAGATCCATAAGATCTCAATAAATAAACCTTTGTGAGGTCTGAACTATCAGGATACAGGGTAGAAGTCAGGTAACCAAAGCCCTTCTCCCAGACTCCCTCCCGGGTGCTTGCCCTGCTCCCTGCTGAGGCCACCTCACAGCTGTCGCAATGAATATGCCCCCCACACACACACACACAAACATCTCAGTGTACTTTCTGCATTTTGCATTTCTGCATGTTCAGTTTGTCTCATACACATGTGTCGTACCTTACTGTGTTAAAGCTGTAAGATCCTATAATGTCAGAAAATCAAACTCTAAATTCATTGGACTCATTTGTTTCTGAACTTCTGCTGTCTGATCTTATGAGGTGGTAATTAATTTTAACTCAACCGATTGTGTTCTTTAGCTTTCTGTGTCTATGACGAAACCCTTGGGATAACCATCAGCAAAATCTGGAGTCAGGTTCCTGGAGGTCTCAGGACCTGGTCGGTGCCCCCCCCCCTGCTCTGGGCCGGTGATGACTCAGCACGCCATGGTAGGGGAATTCTATGGAGGAAGCCCAGCTTTCCATGCTGTGTCTGAGATCAGAAACCCAGATCTTTGGAGTAGCATCAAGTTCTCAGCGCATAATGACTGAATGCCATCTGATTGTTACTTGTTTATTTTCACGATTTATTTTGGAAAAGATTTCAAAGTAAAAGGAGGCCTGCTGGGAAATCTAGATGCCTAACTTGAGTGGTGTTGTTCCAGTCCTGGAGACATCGGGATGGGGCTGTCGGGTGAATTCATAGGCTTTGAAGAGCTTTGATGACTTTTTAATGAGATTTAAAAGCTGAAGGAATGGGATTGGGACCATAAAATCCATTACTCTTCCTTCATTTCATTTCTTTGAAGTGATTTAGTGCATTTGTGTGTTAGAACTGAAGATCTCATTTGGCCTGAATCCTCCCCATTGTTTGCTAATATGTGGCCTGGAAAAGGTTTAGGGCAGAAGCAGCATTTGCTGGCATAATGGCTCTCACTGTAAGCACGTCAATTAGAAGAATCAGCGTGAGATACAGGAGGGCTTCAGACTCTTCGTGTGTCTGTAAACCGCGATGCAGGATTTAAAGACGAAGTTGGTTCAGCAGAAAACGTTTAGTGGGAAATCTTTAGCGATGAGAAGACGGTATGACATGGTATGTGACTGTGTTACTGAAAAAGTCAGAGGAAACAACACTTGGACCCTTGTTTCCAAGACTATAATAGAACTCAGCTCTGATGCAGATGCTGGGCAAAGGGCTAGGCGTAGAGCTCAATAGCCCTTTCTGTAGCTGTTGAGAAAGCTGAGACGTGGCATAATTAGTTAGATTTACTGAGGTCATGTGATCCGTCAAGGCTTATGGTCTGAGTTCCAGCTGTAGTTCCCCCCGCCCCCCGACAGTTTTGTTACATTGGGCATCAGGTGAGTTTTTTGGGCCAGTTTGGTTTTCCGTGTTTATAACACACGAAGACCTCGTGTTTATCTCACTGGCTTGTTTAAGTATGAAGCAGTTTGATATAAATAAAATGTTCTTTGAATACAGATAACCGATTAAGATATTGATTACAAACTATTTTTTATTTGATCTTATTAATAAGAACGTCATCAAAGGAATCTGATGACATGGTGATTTGAGAAAAGTCCTACTAGCAAGTGTCCAGACCTCAGACATTGAGACATGATATCACCTACAAGCGTGTTGGGCCACATCTGTATATCGTATATTCTCATATCCTGGCAGGTAGTGGCATTTCATCTGTACTTTAATAAATAAAGTTTGCCTGAAGATCAGAAAAGCAAACCAGTCACACTTGCCAGCCTTACAGACTAGGCAGTGGTGACACACACCTTTAATCCCAGAATAGGCCAGAGCTGGGATTAAAGGCATGCACCACCCAGTTTCTGTGGCAAAGGTGTGTGTTAACGCTGCCTGTTCTATAAGGCTGACCAGGGTTCCTGTTTTACTCTCCGATCTTCAGGCAAACTTTATTTATTAAAGTACAGATGAAAGGCCACTACACTGGCATGCATGCCAGCAGCTTAGTCACGCCCAGTAGTGTTTTAAAAGGCAAATGGAGAAAGCTTGCCGTTAATTTCTAGTAGAATAAGCAGGGTAAAGCCTTATTTGTGCGCTTGGGATCTTCTGTGTAGTTAAGTTTATCAGCGTTTCTCCTTAGGATTATTTTATACAGTCACCATCAAGTTGTGGGTTTATAAAACTTTTTGTGATGCCAAAAATATATTTGTAGTATTTAAGAGAATCTTTTGTCTAAGAACTACAGTAATAACACACTGAACATGATGTTACCCAGGACAGTAGAGCTTCCCAGTGAATTCTTTTCCGCAGTGCAGTGGGAGACTATGTTCCATGCATCAGGTCACTTTTCTTGTTTGTTTTTGTTTCTTATTTTGAGACAGGGTCTCCTTCCCTCCCCCACCTCACCCCTCTCTCTCCTCTCTCTTTCTCCCTCCCTCCCAGCTTCAGGCATCTTAGGTCCCGTGCTAGGGGTTGGACCAGGGCCTCACACATGCTAAGCATGCACGCTCTACCATCCAGCCTTTCCTCATTCCCCTGGTATTTTTTATCCTGCTCACCGCATGTGAATGCAGTTATGTAGTCATACATTCAAACTGCTTCCTGGGCTGCAAAACAGCCTAGGATTCCTATGTCAATTTTAACTATTAATCTGACTTTTTGTCTAAGCAGGTGCCACACATGGCTCTATGAGCCCAAAGGAAACACTAAACACACCCAGTAATGCCACAAGACTACTGCAAAAACAAAGGGTGACTAAAAGTTTGATGTCCGTATCCTTTGCTGGCTCCTAAGTACGTGATCATTTGTTAATGGTTGATATCGTGAGAGCAAATACACATCTTCCCAACCTTCTCAAGGAGGATCCACAGACATTAAAGAATCCTTTGTGTGCTCAGTTAAAGTTATTGGATGTCGTGGATGTAGTTCAGTGGCAGAGCATGTGCCTCAAGGCCCCACACTCAATTCCTAGCACTGGAAAAACGATGTTAGCACTCTGAAATCTTGTTACATGTCAAGGTCATCCGTGCATATGCAGTTTCGTTACCATCTGTGATTAAAGTAGATGCTGAGAATGCCTTTCGTCCGCAGCAAGATCAAACAGCATGAACACAAAGGCCGTCTGGATCTAATGATAGCAGTTGAGGGAAATACAGCCATATCTCTAAGCCCCGTGTAAGAATGACGTCTTTTACCTTGTGACTGAACTTAGCAGGCTGAATTTTTGGAACGCTGTGAATTCTTATTTGAGCAGATACATGGTTTTTAGTTGGAATAGAAATCTCATGGTTCAGTCAGCCACCTGCCACGTGCAAATGAGGCCAATTGCATATGGAGGGGGGGAGACTAACATATGTAAAGTACTTGGAAAGGGTTGTTAGAGAATTTTTAAATATAGCACACTGAGGTTTCTGCAGAAATTTCTCCAAAATCGAAAGGATGTCCAGGGAGGGGTATAGTCTGGGGCACACGGGTGGGAACTGCCTAGAGAGCCTGGCAGGATGGGCCTTAG
>NW_004951320.1:0-3745 GCF_000317375.1 Microtus ochrogaster
CTTTCTATTGGATACTGATGTAATGTGCAAATAAAATAGTTACAAAACAAAATCTGTTTCAGTTGTGAGTTTATCTGAAAATGGACTCTCAGAAGACCTCTATGAAATAGTAGACGTGAAAGAAGATACCACCGGCGACGACATTGATGGACTGCAATGGCCCCAAGCAGCCAGACCGCCAGGCCCAGGTTCTGAGCCAGAGGGTAAGATGGACTGAATATGAGCATGAAGGGCCAAGCTCTGGGAGGGAGCAGAGGAAGGCGCTGGTGTCTGATACAAGAAGAAAACTGCTTAGGCACAAAGAAGCAAAGAGAACTCTTGATGCACTGTTGAGACCTGGAGGGGGTTGTTGAAAAAGAAACCCCAGATGAAAAGAGTTGGGAAAGTCTTACCAGGGAAAAGAAAAGTTAAGAAACAAGAGTCAGAGGGGTTGGCTATGGATTCACGAAGCACAAATACCTCCCAGGGTGGGGTGGCCACATGTGCAGATGGGGCTAGAAGTAGGAACGAGAGATGAGATCAGGGTGAGGGATGAAGGTGGAAACTGGGAAAGAGCAGGGCTCTGTGGGATCTCACCTGTGACCTTTCTTCTTCAGAGTCCTGTGAACTAAAAGTCCAACTGAGTGACAGAGATGCAGGCGTGGAGCCTCACATCCCATTGCCCTGCAGCAATGAAAGTAACTATTGTTTCCCTTCCTGGCTTTGTTTGTCAGGTGGTCTATGTGTTGTAGAGCTTTGTTTGATTTGTTTAAAAAATTTTAATCATTTTCAAACTTGACTATTGAAAAAAGTATCATGTATATTTGCGTTTGTGAGTGTAGCTCAGTGGTGGAATGCTTGTCTAGCATGTGTGAGGTCGTTGGTCCAATTCTTGCACTACACAAACACACACCCACCCACACACAAGCACTTCATCTCAGAGGCAGCATGCTGTTTTACATATGCCCTGTGAAGTGGCTGCAACAAGGTATGTCTGTTACCTCATATACATTTTCGTGGGAAGAATATTTAAAATGTATGACCTCAGCAATTTCTTGAGAACTCAATATATTGTTAGTCTTACTGTGTTGTATAATGGACATCTTGAACTTATTCTTCCTGACTGAAATTTTATTTCCACCATGGCCTCAGCCCCCCTCCTCCCTCCCACTTTACGCCCTCTGCGTCGGACCCTCTCCCAAGCCACCTAACGTGAAATCACGTAGCTCTAGCTCTTCTGGGCCTGGCTTGCTTCATGCTGTGTTCTTGCTCATCCGTGTTGTCTCCGCTGATGCAGTCTCCTTCATTTTAAGACTGTCTGGGAGTCTCTCCCCTGTGAACATCACACTCTCTCCAGATGCTGGCAGCTGTTCACGCTGACTCCATACGCGGAGCTTGTCCAGCTGTAACAGGTGCAGGTGTCTCGTTAACAGACTGATTTTAATCCCTCAAGTTCTGAGCGCAGTAGAGAAGACTGTCTAATCACATGATGGGTCTGTTTTCAGTTGTTTTTGAGGAAACTCCATACTGCTTTTTCCTAACTGCTGTAGGCACTTACGTCCCACTCGCTCATACATACAGGGCTCCATTTCTCCTCATCACCAACACTTCCTCTCGTTTGTCTTTTTGGTGGTGGCCATTCTAACTGGTGTGAGGTGACATCTCTTTGGAATTTCTTGTTTCCTGATTATGGTGCTGGGCACCTGTGTTCCTATGGTCATCCACAGTCCTATTGAATAGAAGCATTGAGATTGGGCATCCTTTGGTAAAGAGAGAGCTTTTCACCTTTGAGTACTGATGTTTGCTATGAGTTCTTTTCAAATGGCTTTGAGTTAAAACTGCATATAATTTCTGACTTTCAGATTAGGAACGTATCTGATCCTGGTCCTTTTTAACAAAAATAGTTGAGTTTTGATTATGAATTTAACCTCATTTGTTGTGGCTTGTCTTAAGTCAGACTGGAGACCTTCTGCCTTCTGTCTGGACATTTACACCTTCCCATAAACTTGGAAAGTTTTCTGTTATATCTTCAAAGTTTTTGCTCCCTGTTCCTTTACAAAGGAAATAGGCCTAGCTTTTGAGGTGAGTCATTGGTCAAGATCCTAGGACTACATTCTATATCAGACTTGGAGACTCATATCAGTTACTAGCTTTGGCCTCATAGGTGCCTGCGTAGTGTTGAGTTCTTTGGGGCAGCACCAGCATTGAGATGGAAGGTTAAACCTGGTTCTTGGCTTCTCTGTCCTCCCTCAGTTGGAAGCTTTCTCTCTGTGTGTGCTGTACTGCTGAAGCTAGGGATTATTTAAAGTGGCCAAGCTCAATGTACCTTTTCTTATTTTCTTGTACCATCTAGGTGGTTCCCTTAGGCATTAAGAAGGTATTTTCATGAATACAGATGTTCAGTCTGATGTTGGGGAGGGTTGGGTTGGGGGTTAATTACAGGATTGCTTTCAAATCAGCTTTCCTGTATTAAAAATACATTTACAAATGTATTCTTTGCTTTTCTAGAATAATAAACACACTCTTTTTTGTTTTTGCCCACATTGTTCACCCCCACCCTGACACAGTCTCTTGATGATTTTAACACCTGTGAGGGGGGAGATTGTTGCTGTTCTCTTAAATAGAGGGATGCCCCTGAGTAGAAAAAGCAAGGAGAGAGAAAAAAGAGGCACCAACTAGAGAACAATAAGTAGCAATGCCGGACAGGCAAGCAGGGTTTAGAACAGCATGCAGCCCATCCTTCCCATGCTGGCTGAGGGATGGGATGACTGGTACCTTTCTTCTTAGAAGTTCAATGGAACAGAGATCCTGTAGGACATTTCCTATCAGCTTTCAAGGAAGGAAGCCCAGGGTAGAGCCCTGCAGATAAAGACTGGGCAGTGCTGATAGGAGACCGTCGGTGATGCTTGGGGAGAAACAGACATGGAAGGATGACCTGCGACATCCAGGAGGAGACAACAGGGCAGACACTAGGTATGGAAAGGAGACTTCCCCAGGTCAGGAGGCTGTCTGTCTCCTCTTCACCTCCTTAGTCTTATGCTCAGAGTACCTACCTCTACCTCCCTTAGCCCTGGACCTGAAGTGAGGTAACTTTTCAAGTACAGAGGGGGCTGTGAGGTCACCCTCAATGCTGCTGACCCCAGTTTGAGCTCCAGTGTACACTTGGTGACAGGAGAGAAGCCACTCCCACAGGTTTTCTCTGACTGCCACACGTGCTGTGGTTCACATGTGCTAAGTGAGTAAATACATAATCAATCAATCAATCAATGAAAAGATATAGAGGGAGAAAAGTATGAAAAATAGGAAAGTAAACAAATAGTGGGAACTAGACAAGGCACAGAGAGCCCGACAGAGGAGAATTGTCAGAATTGCTGTGAGAAGTGGGGAAACCAGCATGTCACTTCTGCTGATCAGGGTAAGACGTCCCCTCGGCGAAATGACCCTGTAATCCCCTCAGATCACCAGGGCCTACCTTATCTTGAGTTTCACTATAAAAGGTCTGCTACTTCCTAAACACACACCTCCGGCCCAGGCCTCCCCTTTGGCTCATTTTCCCAAGTGCCTAGAGACCTTCCAAAGACCCAACAGATGTCTCTATGTGGAGACTGTTTTTGTATCTTCTGTTCAATAATATAACAGACCACCCCCCCCCACACACACACACTAGTGGTTTAGAGCTTCTCTAACCTCATTTGGCCCTGTTTTAATTACAATTTTCATCCTTCTCCAGCCTGCCCCTGTGTGCATGCCCAAGCCTAGTCACCCT
>NW_004951321.1:0-549 GCF_000317375.1 Microtus ochrogaster
GCAGGCGGATCTCTGTGAGTTCGAGACCAGCCTGGTCTACAGAGCTAGTTCCAGGACAGGCTTCAAAGCCACAGAGAAACCCTGTCTCGAAAACAAACAAACAAAAAAAAAATCTGTCACAGTCATTATGACATAAATATGTTGCCATTTATACAACATATATGTCTAAAACTTACGTTTTCAAACTCAAAAATTCTTGTGAGCTCCAGGGAGCCAAATTGAAGGATTCACCTTAAACAGGTCAGATACAATTCCCTGGCCCTAAAATTTTTCTTCCTAAACTTAACTTTGTCCTCAGCTCTGCCAACAACTTGCCAGACCCAAGAGACACCGGATAGTTCCACACCACAAACCCTGGACAGGAGTAAAGTGACCAGCTTCCCCAGGATGTGACCAGCACCCAGATTTCTCGGACCCTCCCGCAGACAACACCAACAAATAAGCAGGAAGCAGTCTTGAAAACTGCTGTCCCAATTCCCTCAACCTGCTGTGCCTAACTTCCCACCTTTTTATTATAAGAAAAAGATAGGACTATTATAATCTGCTGGC
>NW_004951321.1:649-1159 GCF_000317375.1 Microtus ochrogaster
AAAAAAAAAAAAAAAAAAAAAAGTTATCAAATTTATCTCTCATGCTCCCTTTCATAGTCTTAAAAATACTTTTCATTGTGAAAAAATATCTGTCACAGTCATTATGACATAAATATGTTGCCATTTATACAACATATATGTCTAAAACTTATGTTTTCAAACTCAAAAATTCTTGTGAGCTCCAGGGAGCCGAATTGAAGGATTCACCTTAAACAGGTCAGATACAATTCCCTGGCCTTAAAATTTTTCTTCCTAAACTTAACTTTGTCCTCTGCTCTGCCAACAACTTGCCAGGTCCAAGAGACACCGGATAGTTCCACACCACAAACCCTGGACAGGAGTAAAGTGACTAGCACCCAGATTTCTTGGACCCTCCCCCAGACAACACCCACAAATAAGCAGGAAGCAGTCTTGAAAAACTGCTGTCCCAATTCCCTCAACCTGCTGTGCCTAACTTCCCACCTTTTTATTATAAGAAAAAGATAGGACTATTATAATCTGCTGGCCTGG
>NW_004951321.1:2744-3743 GCF_000317375.1 Microtus ochrogaster
TCTCTGTGGCTTTGGAGCCTGTCCTGGAACTAGCTCTGTAGACCAGGCTGGTCTCGAACTCACAAAGATCCACCTGCCTCTGCCTCCCGAGTGCTTTCCTTTCTTATTTTGGTGTTAGGGTCTCACTGTGTAGCATTGGCTGGTTTACAGCTTACCATGTAGACCAGGTTGGCCTCAAACCCAGACCTATCTACCTGCCTCTGCACCTCAAGTGTGGGGATTAAGGTGTGAACCCTCAAGGGTCTCAGTTCTGCTGAGCAGCCTCCCATTTTGTCATTGGAACATAGGAACTGAAGTGAACGTAGGTCATCAGGTGGCATATCAAGCTGCTGAGCAATATCAAAGGCCCAGGTAATGTTTAATAATGGTAAAATATCCTCTTGGCTTTAGGAGGGTAGACAGGAAGATTGCCAAGCATTTGAGACCAGGCTGAGGTACAGAGGAAAATCCTTCTCAGAAGCAACAACAAAAACCAAGCAAACCATGAAAACAACCCCCCCAAACTCCCACCAACCAACAAAACAGAAAAAAAATCCCCTCCCCAAAACAAGCTTGAAAAGCACTTTACTGGAGCAAGTCTGATTTGTCATGGCACTTAAATAAAGCAATTTCCATTCTAAGATATTTTGCCTAACAAATTCATGGATTCTCACCACTCTCAACTGCCAGTGCACAGGCAATCACTGCAGGATGCAGCTTGGCAGAGAGCTAAGAACTGGGGGGAAGGAAGACTGTCTTTAGAAGAGACCTTTCACAGGAGCATTAAGAATCACCTGCTTGGAGCTGAGTGGAAGGTCTGAAGGACTTCTTTATCCACTCAAAGTGTGCTTTCATTTTCTTGTAGCTACTGTCTACGTCAAGGGCAGGAATCGCAGCTTGCCTACCCACCCCACTACCCAACATAGTTTAGAGGTTCACTGAGTGGTTCAGACAAAGAACCTTGGTTACTTTACTTAAGAGAGGTTTATTGGCCTGGCGGTGGTGGCGCATGCCTTTAAT
>NW_004951322.1:0-3743 GCF_000317375.1 Microtus ochrogaster
AGTGAACTTAACCCCACTTCATGGGCAGCAGCCGGGATCCTCATGGCTCACACTCAACTGCACATCTCTGCAGACGGTGTGCAATGGTCACAGAGCTGAGTGACCCTCCTGAAACCCCAGCTTTGGCCCATGTGCAAACGGTAACAAACCCAGCACTTGGGCCCAAAGCTTGCCCTCCCTCCAGCTGGAGAGCAATTCCTTGGCTAACTTATAAAAGGGGGTGATCACACACCACCAACCTAAAGCAAGAGACACCAGAGGACAGACGCAACCAGCCTCAAGTCCCTTGTCCCCAGTCACTGGCAGGCCACTCCCCAAACAGTGAGAACCCAGCCTTGGCCGCAGTCAACAGACACTGCTCCTGTCAGGCCCCACGCCAGACGGATCCTAGGAGTGAGTGGGCCCCGTGAGAGGTAGCAGGCCTGAGAGGGTTCAGTATACGGTCTGGATATGACCTGATGAAGCAGGGGTCCGGAAGGGGTCAGGGCATTCCTGTCAGCATCCTTCACTGCATGGCTCTGTGACTCTGAGGAGCGAGAGCCACCAGGGCTCCATCCTCATCCCTGGATCTGAAAACACATGTCACTATCAAGGACCGGGAACCACCCTGCCGCTTTCTCAGCACCTGGACTGGAACACACTGGGGAAGGAGTCATTGCTCTGGGTGGAGTTGTGTGTGTGGAGAGCCCCAGTCAGCCAAGGGAAACAATCGGAGAAGAGTTATGTCCACCATAGAAGACATGGGGAATGGTGCCGTACCGTGGCCACCACGAAGACATCTGAAATGCATCTCCTAGAGGTTGAACAATTAACCGTCTGAAAGGAAGCAAAAAGCAATTTCTCTGCCAGGGGAGATCTCAGAGAGTACAGAACGGAGAAGACCAGGAACTAGGGACCCGTGAAGAGTCACTGTTTTCACGGTTTACCAAGGCATGTCTCTGGCGTTCCAAGTCTCTTCTGGGATGGCATCTCCCACCCACCCCTACCCCCTCCACCATGTGCCAGCTCAACACACCAGAGCATGGCTCGGTCCATCTACTGGCCACACATAGACCACACAGCCTCAGCAGCCCCGAGTGCAGCCCCTGCTGCTGGTAGCTCCTTAACATCACAGCAGATCTGCCTGAGCCATGGCTAATAGGCAAAGTACCTCGAATGCCTCAGAACCACCGCTGAAAGACAAGCAGCATCTTGGTCATCTGTCCCTATAGGCATGTGGCCGGAGCAACTGGACAGCCAGTAACCACAACCACAGCACATGCTAAATACCCACCCAGAGCATGTCAACCTCATACAACACAGGTGCAGGCACACACCACACACAGCAAACTGAGCACAATCTCTTCTGTTGTATTCTGGTGTCAGGAGACAGGAGGAAGCTGGTCTGAAGAGGCGCTGATGGCTGTGGAGCGGGCTTTGTCGCTGGGCCATCACTGGCCTCTGCTGTTTGCACTGAGCATAGCAATAAGCTGGGAAAAGCCAGAGCAGGCAGCTCAGGCTTCGCCCTCAGGACCCCCCATGCTCTGGCCACCACGAGCTAAGCCTACACACTCTCCATTTCACTGACTCCCAACACACAGCCTCAACCAAAGGCAAATCAAGACTGCTGCCCAGGCTGAGCTGGCCAAGTTGATGTGGATCCCACCAGCATAGGTAAACAAGTCAGGAACAAGCCTGGATCCTGGATCTCCTGGACAAAGGTCTGAGTACATCTGGGCTCCTGGGGCAACTGAAACCCAGGGTAACACAATGTCAAATCCAAGACAAAGACAGAAGCAGCATCAGAAAACGGTCTCTCGCAGCCACTGGGTATTCTACAGGGGCCACCCATCTGTGACTCCCAGAACTGGAGATGGAAGGCCCTGTGTCCAACCTGGCAACCTAGATCCCATGCTGGACCGAGTCAGGATTGCTAACAGGGAGCAAAGCAGATGTGCAACAGAGATAAAGCCCTCTCTAAATGCAGAGTGAAAACAAGGGGACAAGGAGAAGGGAGGGGTGCATCTGGACCTCCAGAGACCACCTGTCTCTGTGCTGACTTAAAGAAGGTTGCTGACCTTGAGCACAGTGATGCCTACAGCAAGGCTCACCACCGAGGGCTGCACGTGGGGGGGCTCCGTGCTCCATGCTCCTGCTTTCTTCACCTTCAAAACAAGGACTCAAGATTGCCACCCTCCACAGGAGGAGGACAAGGATGAGGTGAAAGTCAGCCTGGCCCTCGGAAGTCCCTCCCGAGAGAAGGCCACCATCACCATTCATCACAGAAACTTCTCACAACACCACGTTTCGGTAGGCCTCTGCACACGGGAGAGAGAGGGGGGAAATCTAAAGAGCCCATCCATGCCTACAGGGCTGCCACAAAGGCAGGAGGGGCTGTGCCATCCCCCACCCGCTGCAGCACTGTCATGAGACAGGACAAGACTCTTCCAGAGTGACAAGGGCACAGGCCACCCCACGCCTGCACTGAGACGGCCCTCGTGCGGTCACACAGAGCCGTGTACAAGGTTGGCAGTGCAGCCTCCTGCCACTGGCACGCTGGCCTGGCAGACCTTTCCGAGAGCTTTGCATAAGTCACCCGATAACATCATGTCAAACACACTTCCGGTCTCTGTGACATAGATTTTGCCAAGGTTTTGTTTAATCTTCTGACCTCTGGGGCCATTATTTCCCTCAGCTACCAGTGTTTAGTCTGGAAAGCCTCGGAATGAGCCATGCCAAGTCACACAGAATCATAAGGCCGGATGACGGCCAAGGTCAGAGGGTAGCATGTCCATAGACAGCCTGACAGTCAGGGCCAGCTACAGCAAGAGCAGCCGTGGCAGAAAAGCAGCCACAGGGTATAAGTGGCCAGAATAGCAGCTCAGAACAGCCATGGTCCCCTCCACTGTCAGCCATGGTACCAACTGTCACAACACAGTTTCCTCTGCGTCACTCAGTTCACCTGCTAAAGAGGAATAGCTCAGCCTTCAGAAGCTCTCACCTGGGCTCCCCACTGCCCCCGAAGGCCAAGTATGAAACAGCATGGGGACATGGGGACGGTCCCTGCAGCCTCTTAAGCCCTTAAAAAGCCCAGCATCACTGGGAAGGCCCGCAGGGCACAGCTGTCCACCACATCAGCCCCCAGCTCCCCTCGCCCTCACTCTGTCCTGCTTTGCTGGGCGCATTCTCCTCCCTGCTCATCCAGGTGTCCATTGCTTTCTCGTCCTGGCCTCTCATGGGCCCTCCTCGGCGGCCCTTCCTTCCCAATCCTTCTGCCTCTTCTGAGAAGGTTTCACAGCTCACGGCCTGTCCCTCCAGTGGGATGGAGGCGTTCTGTCCCTGGGAGGTAGCCTGAGCTGAAGGCGGTCAAGAGGCTCCCCGAGGGACATGGATTCATGCTACGCCAAGTCTGAGGGCAGAAGCTCTGCCACCCTCCACGTGGGCGAGTCATTTAACTGAGTCTGAGTTCACCACCCGTGGCGGTCACTCTTGGTGGCCATGCTGAGTGAAGGGAGAAGCATCTAGGTTGGCAAAGCACAAGTCTGACTCTGTCTGTGAAATCACCCCCAGAAAGGACCAACTACAGCAATGTTTTTCAACTGGTGAGTGGCGCGACCCTTCTGGGGGGTCAAATGACCCTTTCACAAGGGTCACCTAAGACCACTGGAAAACACAAACGTTTACATTACGATTCATAACAGCAGCAAAATTACAGTTATGAAGGAGCAACAAAAATAATCTCATGGTTGGGGTCACCACAACAC
>NW_004951323.1:0-759 GCF_000317375.1 Microtus ochrogaster
TTCCATTGAGGGTCATTTAGGTTGTTTCCAGGTTCTGGCTATTACAAAAAATGCTGCTATGAACATAGTTGAACAAATGCTTTTGTAGTATGATTGGGCATCTCTTGGGTATATTCCCAAGAGTGGAATTGCTGTATCCTGAGGTAGACTGATTCCCAATTTCCTGAGAAACTGCCACACTGATTTCCAAAGTGGTTGTACAAGTTTGCATTCCCATCAGCAATGGATGAGTGTTCCTCTTTTAAAGAGTGTGATATGGATCCAGGAAAGGTGAGCATCAGGAACTAGAAAACATTAAACACTAGGATTTTGCTTTCTTGATTTCTAGTTCTTTGAGTCCTTATTATCTCTTCTTGGCTTTCTATTCCAGTCTGTAAACAACCTCCCACTAACAATGCTCTATACTTGACACTCACAGGGAGCTTGAGAATGCTTACCTTTGGTTCAGTCACATGCGTACCTACCAGCAGAAAAAGATCTTTTGCATCTGCTCCTGACTCATGAACCAAATCAGAATCTTTAAGGATGTAGAATTCTACCTTTTAACTACAGTTTTAAAACACTGTGATGTCAGACTAATACTAAAAACTGATTGCCTTTCGCAACTTATATGACAAGTACATAAAGAATATTGTAAGTTTTGATTAAGTAAAAGAGCCCAAAATGAAGTTCCTATTTATTGAGCATCATGTTTTATTTTGGGGGATTTTCTTATTTGTTTGTTTTATTTTTATTTCCTATTACTCAGGAGTTGAAATA
>NW_004951323.1:2104-3740 GCF_000317375.1 Microtus ochrogaster
AAATTAATGAAGAGTTTTAGCAGTGACTGTTTCTTCTAGCCAAGATCCAGACAGCCCCAGATGTTCACAACTTAGGGGGAACTGCTATTTGTACAACAACAACGTAACGCAACATAAAACAATGGCATTAAAATTCTTATTGAATCCCAATAGATAAAAATTAGTGTGGAGTGAGAATCTTACAATTTCAAACAGTACATTAATTAATTTCCCCAAAGAAATTTCTTGAAATAAGATTTCACTTTTTTACACTATTTTTTTCTACTTCTTTCTTTTTCTCCCTTTAAATGAGAATAGATTCTGTTCTTATAAAATATATCCTGATTATCATTTCACCTCCCTCTAATCCACCAAGATCCTCCCCACATTCCCTCCCTTTGGGATCAACTCCCTTTTCTGTCTCTCATAAGAAGAGAACAAGCTTCTGTATTTGTTCCCTTCTGCTGCAGGAGGAAGCTTCTCTAACAATGATGGAACAAGACACTTATTAGGGACCGAGGACCAAGGAATAATGCACCACAAAAGACTGGGTATGAGCAAACCAAAAATTTATTTAGAAAAAAAAAAGTAGTATCAGGGAGGCAGCAGGAGCCAGAAGCTCCAAACACGGTGCTTAGGCAGGAGCAGCAACCAGTTTTAAAGGGGAAAACCACACATAGACAACTCCAGAGCAACATACAATCACAGGGAGGCGAGACTCAGTTGGGACCTTTTCATGGTGACACACTTTTAGCCTATCAGGACCTGTTCTGACCTAACCAATCAGTAGGGGGTGGAATGTTTGTCGTTTACACCTCTGCAATGGGTTGGAGGGACTGCAGCCAAGCCTCAGGAAATTACAGGTAGCCATTCAGGACAGAATGGCCGACAGGGGCAAAATAGAGGTTCAGCTGCTCATTTGGATCTAACACACACATACATAAATGTAAATATAATTATTATCTTTATTTATTAAGTTATCATATATGTATGGAGAAATCATTTTGTGACTGATATATGTTGAGATATTGTTGTTTCTCATTTGTTTTGACAGGCACATTCTTGATTTTCGGCTTTTTATATACCTTCTACTAACATCTATTTAACAAACAAACAAAATCACAGTAAAATATTGGGGTTAAGCATTCTTTCTTTACAACTGTAAGAATTATATTTTCTACAATCCAGAAATGTCACTACTGAAGACTTTGGAACAATCCTTTTGAAATAATTAAAACAGAAAAACAAGAACCTTGTATTGTAGGGCAATTTTCTAACTTACACAAGTACCAAATAGCAACATTGACTAAACCTTTTATTAATATCTTCTAACAATTTTCACTAGTTTACCCTAGTATTAAAAATTGTCCCATATTATCAAAGTCTTTCCTTTCTATTTTAATGTGCATACAGAAAATCTACATCAAATTTAATACTTAAAATCTGGCCAAGATTAATATTTCATTACAACATTTATGTACCAACAACTACAGTAGACAATCAGTTCAATCTGTAACAAATTGGACAAGATAGCACCAGCACAGGAATTAGTCTATCTATGGACATAGTGAATCTTCTGCATAACTAAGGGATGAACAGGTTTTATCCCTCTTCTTATTTTCAGCAACACAATAGAATATTGATTTCAATAGATTTT
>NW_004951324.1:0-3739 GCF_000317375.1 Microtus ochrogaster
AGGCTGGCCTCGAACTCCCAGAGATCCGCCTGCCTCTGCCTCCCGAGTGCTGGGATTAAAGGCGTGCGCCAGCACTGCCCGGCTCCATGACTTTTTTTTACGGTGACCCTCTGCTGTTGTGCATGGGGCCTGCGCTGGAGCGTGGTTGATCTACCCAGGGAGACTCCCCTGGGGAAAACCACTTGTTCCTTTGTGGGAGCTTGTCAGCTGCAGATAGCTTCCTGGTTAGGGATGGGATCCCATGTTTTCCTCCCCCTCTCAGGTCTAGGACCCTGTCTGGCTTAACCCTATGTAGTCATGCTGCCACAGGCTCTCTGAGGTCATATGAGTTTCTTCTTCCTTTCAAAGAAATCTCACGGCAATGAGACTGTGAATTTGGGTAAATAACAACAGCTATCCCAAAAGACACATCATGGTCATGTGTATGTAGTTCTGTCATTCACCCATGTTGCCTTGGGATTTCATGTATCAGGAAATGTCTTGTTTTCTCCCCAAGTTATTCCAATTACCCATGACAATTTCGTCAGTGCAGAGCCTCTGAGGTCATGCTTTCCCTACATCTCTAGTTCAAAGCTCAGCACAGCCGCATACGGTGTATTCAGCTAAGATAGGATGGAAGTGACCAAGCCGGATAGCTAGGGAGTGCAAGAACAAATGCGCTCCCAGATATTTGCTATAATAGTGACATTTTTAGTTAGAAGCTAAATTTTGTCCCCATGGAGAGATGAGCTATCATTTTACATGAATCCCTTCAGCATTCCAGTATGTACCCAGAAATAATCCTTTCTGTAGAAAATACGAACAGTATCTTTTCTGCCTCAGTGATCAAAAAACATAAGCAGCATCTATGGATCACGCGACAGTTATTCACAACCATGAAATTTAGACACAGCTGAAGTGTGCTGGTTTTGTGTTTTTCCTCAGTCACTGGAATGCTGGGAAGACTCTGGGTTTGATATTCAGCCATGCTTAACATGAGATGTGGACACAACGTAGGTTTGTTAATCTAGCGCTCTAGAGGGGACACATGACTGTTAGGAACTTTAATCTCATCTTCTGTCGCTGGCATTGCCTAGCCAGCCTAGGCCTGACAGTGCGGGAACGTTTCACTGAGAGGAGCTGACCGTGAGCAGCGTAGTGAAGGAGTGTCATACGTGTAAATGACCCATGGTCCCTTACACCACTTCTTTGGGAGGGATGGTGACTTTTTGTAGTAGGGATGGAAAAGTAAAACATCTGTCCAGCTACATTATCTGTCCTCTGCATGGGCACAGTGTCCTCAGTAGGTAACTAATACAGTGCCTTAGGTCAAAAGTAGGAGATGCTGATTGTCCCCTTCTCTAGCATCTGTCTCTGAGGGTGATACAAATATGTCCGTGAACTTTAAAAAGCTAAGTTGTGTGAATAAAGAAAGAAACAGGCATATGCTCTCTCCAGAAGGCTTCCCGACACCGTCGCTGGTCCTAACCATCACCCTCCTGCTGGTGGTTCTGATGTCGGCAAACACCACAGAGCTCCTCTGTGGCACCAGTCTAGCTTGCTGGGCTCCCCTTCGTTTGCCTTTTCAGCTGTGTTAGCGGTCATGTTAGTTCTTAGGAAACTGTGGTGTCAGATGTCAGAACACAGAACTGAGCAGTTGTTCACATGGCTCTGAGAGTGACTGGGATGCTGGTCATCTCACACGGTCACATCCCTTGGCATGGGCTGATCCTGTCTCATCCTCGTGAGTTGTAACCTTGCCTACACTCACCATGTCTTATCTCTGTTAAGTGGACACCGATTTCCATGATTTTCAGAAGTGTGTTCTGAGTCAGATGAGTGTGCTCACAAATCAATAATGAGATCGAATGTTAGACAAGGAATGGTCATTAGGTTCTTGTTTGTGTGCTTTTTGTTTTATTATGAATTCAGTGGAACTAAACATTTTTTTGGGGGAATGTGTTACAGTCATTGCTGCTTTGAAAAAACTTGGTGTTCAATGCTCCGTTATTGGGAGAAACGCTGAAAGATCTGAATCCTTGTTGGTGACTACAGCAGAAAAAGGCTGCGGCACTGCTGATGGTACTGTGGAAATTCAATAATTAATTAGTTACTATCAGTAGTTGTAGATTATATAGTACTGCTATAAAAAGAATGAAGATGCCTTACAATAGTTTCAAAATGGGAATTGTTAATTTCTCTAGTCCACCAGTAGAACGACAACCACAGAGCATAAAACCACATTTCAATGTCGATTTTGGTTCTGATGGCATGATATGAACCAAAGGAAAGCAGAGCTGGTTCTTCTGTGAGGCCGTGTGGCTTCACACATGGCAGTCACCATGTGTCATTCACTCTGCCCTGGCCTTTCTTTTAGTCATGGTGTCAATGACAACGATGCTGAGAATAACTTGTCTAGTCTGGGCTGCCTGAAAAACAAAGACCGTGTTATACTTGTAGGTCATGGCATCCTGGTCAGATGCAGTGTGAGGCCTTCTAGACAGACAGGAGCCATGATGAGTCTCTCATGAAATCATTGTTTTCTGTACAAGCAGAGAGCCACTTGTTTGTCATGGCTGCCCAGAAATGAGATAATCACATGGAAACTGTCGGGGTCAGGTGGCAGCCCGGACCCTAAGTTATTTCTCTGGACCGGTGTGGAGGCACAGGAATAGAAACACAACACACATGGCTTTATTGGGAGGGAGATTCTCCGTGATCCCTCCTGAAATCCTGAGTTCACATCCTGAAAATTCCTCTCATTTATTCTCCAAACATCCTTTATACCAAAAATGTAAACTGAGAGGGAAATTCATTAGCATTCTGTTTCCTAGGTAACCAGGTGGATGGCTTTTAGTCATGTCCACATCTACCTGTGCCTTCTGCCACGCCTTCCTGCTCTGTATGTTAGCTTAATTATGTAGGCTGAATTAGCATCCCTATTCAGGCATCCTCCAAATTACAAAAAAGGAGCAAAACAACATCCTGACCCTTTGTTAGGTTAGCGACAGCCTGTATGGAAGGGTATGTGACCACTTCAGATATAAACTATGGCTTGAGAGCCTGGCTGCCATATCATATAAAAATATGGGCCTACAAGAAACTGTATTATTTAAGTCACTACTTGACCCATTAGCTCTAGCTTCTTATTTTATATTAATTTAACCCATTTATGTTAATCTGTATATTGCCACGTAGTGGTGGCATACCAGCAGAGATTCGGCATGTCTGACTCTGGCAGCTCCATGGCATCTCTATCCGCCCTCCTTTCTCCCCACATGCAGTTTCATCCTCCCCACCTACCTAAGTTCTGCCCTATCAACAGACCAGGGCCGTTCTCTTTATTCATTAATAGTAATCACAGCACACAGAGGAGACTCACACATCAGTTTCCTCCCTTGATCTGACCTCAGAAGGATCACTGAAGGAAGCTGTGACTCGTGGAAGGGGATCATTCTGTGATGTTTGAGAATACCTGGCAGATGACGGGAAGGTGTGGGGGACCCCATTTGTAGGAGACCGTTTGTCATGTTGCATCCATACCAGGGATAGAAGAGAACAGCAGTTGAACTCAGCTCCAAACCCACTACCTCAGGGTACCCCCATACCCCTAAGCTCCAAACTCTCCGCATGCAGCAACACCTGCATACCATTCATCCAGAAGTCACCTGGCTGTGTAGATTAACCATGCCATGTCATGTAATGTGGTGTCTACTTATAAGTACAAGGACCCACTTTATTTTATTGCTTCTTTGTTATT
>NW_004951325.1:0-645 GCF_000317375.1 Microtus ochrogaster
GGAATGACTGGGCCACTTTCGATTGCAGGAAGCTGTGTGGATGCTGTGCAGGATGACAGCAAGCCATGCGTGCCACCAGAAGTCATGGGTGGACAAGCAGGGCTGGAGAAAATCTATTCCAGTGCTATGCTAGTTTTTCTTCCAAATCCAAGTGATTAGGTTTGGGTCTAGCCCTGGCCTATGCCACAGGAAAATAACTTTTTTTTCATGAATTTGTAAACCAAACATTGGGTGTCAAATGTAGAAAGATTAATAAAAACCCAGAAACAGGTATTGGAGTTCAACCTGAAGGTCAGAAAAGCAAAACAGCAAGCATCTGACTCTTACCTCAACCTCAGTGTGAAATGATTTTGCATTCAGGAATCTAGAATAAGATTGTGTCTGTGAGGCTGTTTCCTTTCATCTTATATTCCTCGTACGTCTGGGATTAAAGACATGTACCACTACCACCTGGTTTCTATAGTAAACAGTTTGGCTAGTGGGATTAAAGGTGAGTGTCACCACTTCCTGGTCTGTAAGGCTGACCAGTGGGACTATTTTACTCTCTGACCTTCAGGAAAGCCATATTTATTAAAAGATAATAAAATACCACCACAGTAGCTCAGTTGGTAGAGTGCACACTTGGAAAGAATTTTATATGTGGAA
>NW_004951325.1:2535-3738 GCF_000317375.1 Microtus ochrogaster
GGATTGGGAGGATCAACATAGTAAAAATGGCAATTCTACCAAAGGCAATTTATAGATTCAATGCAATCCCCATCAAGGTCCCATCAAAATTGTTTTAAAATTTTGTGTCTCTCATTTTGGTGCACATATGTTTAGGGTACTAATGTCTTCTTGTTTAAATGCTTCCTGGATCCAAATGCAGTTTCCCCCTTTATTACTGTTCATCAGTTTCTGTTCCAAGTCTATTATCTTAGGTGTTCTGATGACGACACCTTCTTTCTGCGTGATTCCATTTGATTGGAATACTTTTGTCTATCCTTTTACTCTAAGGTGGTGCCTATCTTCATAACTGAAATCTTTTTCTTTTAGGCAACAGATAGATAGGTTTTATTTCTTGAACCATTCACTCATTCTCTGTCTTTTCAGTGGAGAATGGAGGCCATTTATGCTTAAATTGTTATAGAAATGCCTGTGCTAGTTGTGGTCATCACGTTGTTGATTTTTGTTGTTGTGTTCTCACTGGTCTTTATGGTTAAATAATGATGGCTCATGTTCCTTCCAAAGTCGCTATGTTTTGCTTATCCCTCTATTTACCCCCAAATAAAGCTTCCTGTATCACCTTAGATTTGGTTTTTGAATGTATATTATTTTTAGGCTGAAAATGTTTGTAAAATTGTTCCTTTTCCTTCAATCATGGAAGTAATTTTGCTTGCCATATTATTTTAAGTTGGCTGTCATTTAGTACTTGGGTGGTATTATTCCAGTATCTTCTGGCTTTGAAATCTTTCCTTGAGGAATCAGTTGTTCTTTGAAAAGTATTCTTTACTTGTGATTTGCACTTTTTCCCTTGCAAATTTTAATATATCTTTATTGCTCTGTCTCCTCAGTGTTGTAAATATGTGATCATTTTTGGGTCTTGTCTTTAATGTATTCTGTGTGCTTCTTTTAAGTGTGTGGATAAGTCTTTCCTTTGCACGATACAGTTTTTTTAATAAGGTCTCCTTGAAGGTCTTGTGTTTGCCATTGACTTGGGATTCTTCTCCCTCACCTGTGCATAGAATTTCAAGGTTTGATTTCTCCATGATATCCCACATTAACAACAATATCTACACATACCCTCTACAAACTAAGTTACATCCCCAGGCCCACAGCTCACTATCCGATGATTATATCTCCTCATGCCTGTGGCTCCTGCAAGAAAGATTACTTTTCCCAAGTGTATTT
>NW_004951326.1:0-3738 GCF_000317375.1 Microtus ochrogaster
GAGCTCTGATGATGGCAGAGAGCTGGATGCTGCACCCCAGAGGCAAATTCTCTTGGGCTTTAGCTCCCTCGCTCTGTACTTGTTACTCATCTCTGCACCTGACCTAATAGTCTTTTCCTTACCAGAAGTTGTGGTGAATCCCACCAGTGCCACCAAATGTTACCAGGGAGATTGGGCTCCCCATTTGGGGTTATCTTGTTCAAAGCAGTAATTTAATAATGGACCCCAAAGAAAGCTTGAGAACAGCTTTAATAGAGTATAATAGAACACCCCAGGGCAGCAAACTGCAAATCCCAGCAGCTTCCTGAAGGAGGAAGATGGAGACGGAAATAGAAAGCAACCATGCTCCTGGGTTAAAGCTGACCCAGAGGTCATGAACAGTCATGGGATGGGGGGGGTGTCATTAGAGAAAATCCAAAAAACCAGAATGTTAGGTTAAGTTTGCTTAGAAAGAGATAAGGAACAGGTGAGTAATTCAGAAATGTGGGCAGATGTGCAGAGCTGCGTGGTTGGGGCCTGGAAAGCAGCTGCTTGTGGAGTGGGGATTCTAGGAGGAAAACGATTATCTCATTAAAGGTATAGCCAGGCAGTGGTGGTGGTGCACGCCTTTTAATCCCGGCACTCAGGAGGTAGAGGCTGGTGATCTCTGTGAGTTCAAGGCCAGCCTGTCTACAAGAGCTAGTTCCAGGATAGGCACCAAAGCTACAGAGAAACCCTGTCTCAAAAAACAAAACAAAAACAAAAACAAAAACAAAAACAAAAACAAAAACAAAGAAAGGTATACTTATTCCTTCTGTCTCTGGCATGGCTAAGGGGGATCTGTCTTTCTGGGACGAGAATCACCTTCCTAAGATGTGGTCCTTTTCCCAGGTGACTGACTTGCCCAGCTGAAATGGGAGGTGACCAACCCAGGCCAGAAACTCCATCCTCTTGACCAGAAAGAGCAGCTTTCTCTCAGAGGGCCTTCAGTGTGATGGAGCCTTGAACTGCCATCTCAGTTTGGTTTTTTTAAAATATTTATTTATTATGTATACAATATTCTGTCTCTGTGTATACCTGAAGGCCACCAGACCTCATTACAGATGGTTGTGAGCCACCATGTGGTTGCTGGGAATTGAATTCAGGACCTTTGGAAGAGAAGGCAATGCTCTTAACCGCTGAGCCATCTCTCCAGCCCACCATCTCAGTTTGGAATGGAGAATTCAGCAGACCACTACCTCCTGCCAGCCCCAAAGCTAAGCACGCCATCCGATGGCATCTGCAACCTATGGCAGAGGATGTCCCTGCTTTCCTGTGAGCTACCTGCCTGAGAGAGCTTTGGTTTCTGACCATCTCTTGTTCTGTGATGCTATGAGTTCGTGTAGCCACGGAGAACACGCCATTCGGGATGATCTGAATCTGTGGTCCCAAGCCAGGACCACTCATATTTGGCTCCTTCCTTCCTTCCTTCCTTCCTTCCTTCCTTCCTTCCTTCCTTCCTTCCTTCCTTCCTTCCTTCCTTCCTTCCTCTTTTAAAAAATGATGGAAGCTGTTATATGAAAATGCAAGCTTAAATCCTTAGCCTGACTTATAGCTTAAGTTCACCTGTGCTGAGGAACTAGATGGTAGATGATTCTCTCTGTCTCTCTGTCTCTCCTCTCTCTCTCTGTGTGTGTGTGTAGCAGGGGAAAAAAGACCCAAGAATCTTAAAGTTATGTAAAATTTAGAATCAATATTTTAATTAGATATGCTTTATAGGCCGATGTGACTTGAGCACTGAATAGCTGGTGTTTAAAATAGATTTCTTTTCTTTCCAGAGCGTGGACAGGGGCCAGTAAGTGGCAAAAAATAACCACATGTATTTCTTGGGCTCTTTGGTCTCCCCCCTGAGGGTTTTCTTGTGTAGGAACCAACAATTCCTTGGATGGACACGCTGCATAGGCTGATCGTTATTTTAAGGTTTAGGGAACTGCAGATTCTTGGCCGATCTCTGCTGTTTTTCTAGTGCAGTAGGCAATGGTTGGCATGACAGCCAGAAAGCTGAGCCACACCACTGACTCTAGATTCTCAGTGAACGGATGAGCCAAGGTGGGTGGGTGGCTCGCACACCTCTCTCTGTCTTGTGAAATAATGAAGTGACCACAGTCATGTCGTCTGACCATGGTCTTTTGGGAAGCAACAAGCCCTCTGGGCTTGCTGGCCAGTGTAGGGAGGCCTGGGCAATGTCTGCTTGTTGCTTGCCAGCACAGCCCACCGAGGGGTAAGCCATAGCTGTTGCTGGAAGGGAAGGAACAATCACTCCATTGTCAGATTTATTTTCCTCCGTCTTCGTGCAGACGCTGGGGGGCTTTGTTGCATGGCTGGAGGTTCTGTGCTGAGGAGTCTCTGCTCATGGCAACGCTCCTTTGCGCTTCTGCAGCTTCTCGCATTGGAAATTTCCATCCTTTAACACTGGGATTGTATGTCACCACGGTTGGACCATAGAGCGCACTTCGTTTGCAAGCCTGAGAAGTGGCCAGAGAGAGGGAGAGAAGATAGCATTCCCTCATATAAAGAGAGGCTTGAGTGAGGGCAGTGAACCAAAGAGCCAGTGGGTCACAAGCCCTCGGGGAGGCACGAAAACCTTCCTGGGTTTCCTGTCTGTAGGAGCAAAGAATTCACCTCTTCAAACTCTGAAAAATCTAAGTCTCTAAGACTGGCCATCCGGATGCTTGTATTGGGTGATGCATTTGAGGCTTACTGTGTTTTCTGTACTTTTGTATATTTCTGAGACTTTCAGTGTTTAAGAATGATTAGAGAATGTTTGAATAGCATTTCCTTCAGCTTGTCCAGAGGTTCTGGGTTGGTGCAAACTAGGGGAGGCTGTTCAATTGAGCATGCTCGGACCTGGTGGTTGTTAATCTGTGACCTGAGCACCAGAACTCTAACCACCCCAGTGGTTTCCAGCAGCCTTCATTCTCAGCCAGTACCCTTGAGTCCGTGTACGGAATGGACCACTTATAAAATACTGAAAATATGGGTGCCATGGTGGAATTCATCTTCCCAAGTCAGTATGGCCCCAGGACTGTCCGCACTTTCTCTGAAGATGGCCTTTCTCTCATCAAAGTGTGCCCCTCAGGGGACAATGACTTTGGGCATCAGAAACCCATGGTAACAGAAAGGATACTGTCAATTGTACTTAATTTTGGTTTTTATTTATAGGGAACAAATGGATACAAATAGCAGTTGATAGCTTAAGCCTAGCATATAAGAATTTCAGACTCAAGGTCGTGAGAGTAGTCTTTGGTGTTCAACTTCTTCTAGTCAATCCCAACCTAATCTTTAATCTGACTGTTCAAGAACTGTGGCAAAGATAACTTTCTTTGGCTTCCTTCCTGTGTCTAGTGGCCTTGGACTGGTTGCCATGAAATTTGTTTAGGCAGTGTTTCCTATATGCTAAAATAAAAAAAAAATCTGATGACGTGGGAGTCGGCTTTCTGACGTGGGAGTCGGCTTTCTAGAACTTTCTAGAAGTGAAGCATATAGCCATACTGTAAGGCTTAAGGATTTTAGACAGTCCTGGCTCTTGATTTCAGTCTTCATGTTTGATTATAACTCTAAACATATTGGTTTAAGGATGTTAACGTGCATGAAGCTTATAATATACATTGATACAACAGCTTTTTTTATAATGCATCCTGCTGGAGCAAGCTTCTCTGTGTATCTTTCACCGCTTGGTCTGCCTTAGATGCCCGCCATTGCTGGAGAGGCCAGCTGTAT
>NW_004951327.1:0-507 GCF_000317375.1 Microtus ochrogaster
CACAGAAATCCTCTTGCCTGCTAATGATCTTTCTAGTTCCATTTTTTTGGAGGCAGTCTGGCCTGAAACTTACTGTGTGGCCCAGGCTAGTCTCAAACTCACAGCAATCCTCCTGCCTCAGATTCCCAGTTTGAAACATGTTTCTAAAGATTTAAGAGGCAGCTGGGCTTGAGGTTTTAATTGACAGAAACCTGTAACATTCGTGTGTGAGTGTTGTGAGGAGGGGCGGGCTATGTTCCCGGCACCCGGCCGCCCGCATGGCTAGCCTATGCCCCGAAATAATTACACGGAAACTGTATTCTTTTAAACACTGCCTGGCCCATTAGTTCCAGCCTCTTATTGGCTAGCTCTTACATATTGGTGTTGAAATAGGAGCGGTGGCGCTGCGTCTTCAGCACCCCGCTGCCCGCAAGGCTAGCTTTATACCTGAAATAATTACACGGACACTGTATTCATTTAATCACTGCTTGGCCATTTCTATCTAGCCTCTTCTAGGCTAACTCTCGC
>NW_004951327.1:2992-3738 GCF_000317375.1 Microtus ochrogaster
GTCTGAGGGCGTCATACAGCGGTGCACGGTCTGAGGGCGTCATACAGCGGTGCACGGTCTGAGGGCGTCATACAAGTGTTGCTTTCTCTACTTCACTTGGCAGAACCTGCTGGACTAGAAGCGGCTGTGGCAGGATGGCGGACTGCTGGTGGCTGTCCTGAGCAGAGGGTGGTGCTGCAGTGCAGAGAGGAGGCCTGGGGCCCTTCCCAAGGGTGTGTTAAATCAGGAAAGCCCACTTGACCTGGAGTTTAGACTATTGGGTTAAATAACAGGCCCCTGGGGCTAGGTCAGGTGAGCAGGACAGAAAGGTGGTTGTGTGTTGTGTTCCCCCTGCCCCCCAATCAGGTCACTCTTGAAACGCCTGAAGTGAGAATAGATCCCAGAATGGGTGTGGCACACCCTGGACCTCCACTGGAGCTGTGGGCTGGGCCTTCCTGCTCAGCCCAGTTGTGAAGCTGGGAAGATGTTGCTCTCCTTAAAGGCACACGATATCCTGGTAGGAGTTGCTTTGGTTGTGTGGTGCAGCCAGCCTGTGTGCACTTGGCCTGCGACGCCCTTTTGTCAGAGAGCAGCCATGCTTTTCCGGCTCTTTGTCCGCCCCCCCCCCCCCAACCTCACAAAACATCCATAGTCGGGAGGGAGACACCATTCGGCTCCTTGCTGTTCAGAACACTGGCTATATAGAGGTGCAGGAATCGGGTAGTTGTGAAGGCCAGAGGCTTTCATGTGGGGAGGGTGGATTTGCA
>NW_004951328.1:0-746 GCF_000317375.1 Microtus ochrogaster
TTTTTTTTTTTTTGAGATGTCATCTCCCAATATAGAGGCCCAAAGTAGACCTGTCCAGCCTCAAATTTACAGTGATCCTCCTTCCTCTACCTCCAGATTGCTGAATTTACAGGCATGTGTCAGCACAGCCAGCACAGGTCAGACACTCTCAGGACAATTATGATATCCTGTATAGTTGATCAAACTATTCTTTGAACAAACTGTTCGGTAATACAGAGAGTGGTGTCCAGAAAGGCTGCAAGTGGAGCCTGGGAAGATGGATCTGCAGGAAAGAGCATCTGGTATGCAAGAAAAGAACCTGCGTTCAGGTTCCCAGCACTGGGTGATCAACTGGGTGTGGGACTGCAGCTGCCAGCACCTTGGAACCCCAGAGCTGCATGCGATTGCTGTGAACCTATAACAGGGGCATCTCTAGGGTTTGCTGTCTCTCAGCTCAGCACTAGGTTAGGTGACAGCCTTGTGTCAAAGGAGTGAAGCAGAGAGTGACAGGACAGGACATAGGATGGTCTCTAGCCTCTGCATGCACTCGGGGTTTTGCATACCTCCATAAATATGTATGCATACAACACACATGTACACACTCAATACAGACATATATACAAGTTATTTCAAAGAGGAAAATGAAAGACTGTATATGGAAAAGTCCAGATATGATGGCTCATGCTTGTAACTTCTGGCCTTAGATCAAAGAAGGGTACAAGTTCAAAGACAGCCCGGGCTATACTGCAAACACCTGTCAGGAAAGG
>NW_004951328.1:2856-3737 GCF_000317375.1 Microtus ochrogaster
TTCTTATTTAGCTTCTCTAGGATTGCAAATTATAAGCTCACTGTCCTTTAATTATGGCTAGAAACCAAATATGAGTGAGTACATCCCATGTTCCTCTTTTAGGGTTTCTATTGCTGGAGGAGACACCATGACCAGGGCAACTCTTATAAAGGAAAACATTTTACTGAGGTGGTAGCTTACAGGTGAGGTTTAGTCCATTATCATCACTGTAGTATGGAGGAGCGGGTTGTGTCCCGCCGCCCGGATAGTAAACCCCCAAAATACCACACGGAAATTTTATTAATTTAATTACTGCCTGGCCCATTATCTCTAGCCTCGTATTGGCTAACTTTTCTGTATGTCACCACGAGGTCGTGGCTTACCGGGAAAGATTCAGAGTGTCTGACTCTGGTGACTCCATGCTGGATCTCCGCCTGACTCTTCTTCTCAGCATTCAGTTCTGTCTCCCAGCCTACCTAAGCTGCTGCCCTATCAAAAGGCCAAGGCAGAGTCTTTATTCAACCAATGAAAGCAACACACAAACAGAAGAACCTCCTCACTCCTACACCATTATCATGGTGGGGCATGGTGGCATGCAGGCAGACATGGTCCTGGAGAAGGAGCTGAGAACTCTTGCATGTTGATCCACAAGCATCAGGAAGTGAGCTGAGATGCTGGGTGTGGCTTGAGCATATATGAGACATCAAAGCCCAGCTCCACAGTGGCACACTTCCCTAGTAAGCCCACATCTCCTAACAGTGCCATTCCCTTTGGGGGCATTTTCTTTCAAACAACCACACCATTTAAAAGTCATATTATCTTCAACAGTATATATTTCTAACAAAGTTATTCTCCCATGACCTTATGGAAAAATTTGTTCAGTTTCCTATCTGTGACAGCAT
>NW_004951329.1:0-3735 GCF_000317375.1 Microtus ochrogaster
CCAGTGTAGACTGTTTCAAAACTGGATCAAACTGGATAAGACCAGATCAAACTGGTTCATACTGGATTAAACCAGTTTAGACCAGTCCATAATAGGAAGGAACTGGTTCAATCCAGATAAAACTGGTTTAGACCGGTTCAAACCGGTTTAGACTATCGAAAACCAGATAGAACCAGTTTAGACCGGTTCAAACTGGATCAAAGAGGATCACACAGGATCAAACTAATTCATGCTGTATCAAACCGGTTTAGACCAGTCCAAAATCGGATCAAACTGGTTCAATCCATATAAAACTGGTTTAGATCGGATCAAACTGGCTCAAATTGGTTTAAAGTGGTTCAGACTGGATTAAATGTGGTTTAAACCGGTTTAGACTGGTTCCAAACCTGATCAAACTGGTTGGAACTGAATTAAAATGGCTTAGACCGGTTCAAACCAGATCTAAGTGGATCAAACCGCATAAAAATGGTTCATACTGAACAAACCAGTTTACCCAGTCAAAAATCGTATCAAACTGGATCAATTCAGATAAAACCGGCTAAGACTGTCTCACACCAGATCAAACCGGTTTTAACTGTTTCCAAACCAGATCAAAATGTTTCAAACCGAATCAAACCACTTTAGACCAGCTCAAACCTGTTCAGGCAGGCTAAAACTGGATCAAACCAGTTTAGTTCTGTTCAAAGAGGATCAAACTGAATCAAACCAGATCAAACTGGATCATATCAGTGTTGATTGGTTCTAAACTAGATCAAAATGTATCAGACCAGAAAAAAACTGGATCATACCAGTGCAGACTGGTTCAAAAGTGGTTCAAAATAAATCAGACCAGATCAAACTAGTTCAAACTGGATCAAACCAGTTTAGACCGGCTCAAAACAGATCAAACTGGATCAGTCCAGATCAAACTGGTTAAAACTGGATCATTAATGTGTAGACTGGTTCAAAATTGGATCAAACTGGATAAGACCAGATCAAACTGGTTCATACCAGTTGAAATCAGTTTAGACAAGTCCAAAATAGAATGAAACTAGTTCGATACAGATAAAACCGGTTTAAAACGGTTAAAACCGGTTTAGACAGTCTCAAACCAGATCAAACCAATTTAGACTGGTTCAAACTGGATCAAGTAGAACATGCCAGATCAAATTGATTCATACCGGATCAAGCCGGTTTAGACCAGTCCAAAATCAGACCAAACTGGTTCAATCCAGATAATACTGGTTTAGACCGGATCAAACCTGGTTCAAAGCAATTTACAAAGGTTCCAAATGAGATCAAACTGGATTGAACCGTATCAAACCGGTTTAGGCCTGCGCAAACTGCATCAAACCAGCTTAGTTAGGTTAAAACAGGATCAAACTGGATCAGACCGGATCAAACTGGTTCAAACTGGATCATACCGGTGTAGACTGGTTCAAAACTGGATCAAACTGGTTCAAACTGAATCAAACCAGTGTAGAATGTTTCAAAACTGGATCAAACTGGTTCAAAGTGGATTAAACCACATCAATCCCGATTAGATCACTACAGGATGGGCAAAACGAATCCAACAGGTTTAGACCGGTTCACACTAGTTTAGGCTGGCTCAAAATGGATCAAACCACCTTAATCTGGTTCAAACCAAATGAAACTGGATCAGAATGGATCAAACTGGATCACACCAGTGTCGACTGGTTCAGAACTATATCAGTTTGGAACACACCAGATCAAACTGGATCAAACCAGTGCAGACTTCTTCAGAACTGGATTAAACTTGTTCAAAGTGGATTGATCATGCATAACCTGGATTAGATTGCTATAGGTCTGCCAAAAGGAATCAAACTGGTTTAGACCGGTTTAAACCGGTTTTGGCGGGCTCAAAACTGATCAAACCAGCTTAGCCAGGATCAAACCAGGTCAAACTGGATCAGTCCATATCAAACTAGTTCAAACTGGATCATACCAGTTTGGACTGGTTCAAAACTGGATCGAACTGGAATAGACAGGATCAAACCGGTTCATTTCAGATTAAACTGGTTTATCCCAGTGCAAAATAAAAGGAAACTGGTTCAATCCAGATAAAACCGGTTTAGAATGGTTCAAACTGGTTTAGATTATCTCAAACCAGATCAAACCAGTTTAGACTGGTTCAAACAGAATCAAAGTGGTCAAACAGTATCAAAATGGTTCATATTGATCAAACCAGTTTAGACCAGTCCAAAATCATATCAAACTGGATCAATTCAGATAAAACTGGCTTAGACTGGCTCACACTGAATAAAACCAGTTTAAACTGGTTCCAACCCAGATCAAATTGGTTCAAACCCAATCAAACTGCTCTAGACTGGCTCAAACCATTTTAGGCTGGCTCAAACAGATCAAACCAGTTTAGTTCAGTTCAAATGGATCAACTGGATCAGACCAGATCAAACTGGTTCAAAATGGATCATACTAGTGTAGACTGGTTCGAAACTGGTTCAAACTAAATCAGACCTGATCAAACTGGTTCAAACTGGATCAAACCAGTTTAGACTGGTTCAAAACGGATCAAACTGGATCAGACCATATCAAACTGGTTCAAACTCACTCATACCAGTGTAGACTGGTTCAAAACTAGATCAAATTGTATCAGACCAGATCAAACTGGTTCACACTGGATCAAACCAGTGTAGACTGGATCAAACTTGATAAAATTGACTCAAAGCAGATTAAACCGATCAATTCGGATTAGTTCGCTATAGGACGGCCAAGCCATATTTTATAGGTTCAGACCAGTTCAAACCAGTTTATACCGGCTCATACCGGATCTAATCAGATTAGACCAGTTCAAACTGGATCAAACGAGTTTAGACTGGTTCAAACCGGATCAAACTTGATCAAACCGGATATAACTGGGTTAGACCAGTATGAAATCTAATCAAACTGGTTTAGACAGTACAAAAATGATCTAACTGGTTCAATCCAGATAAAACCAGATTAGACCTGCTCAAACCAGCTCAAACTGGTTTAAACTAAATCAGATCAAATCATACCTGGTTCAAACCGGTTTAGAGTGGTTCCAAAACAGATCAAACTGGTTCGAACCGTATCAAAACTATTTAGACCGGTTCAAACCGGTTTAGGCTGGCTCAAACCGAATCAAGCATATTTAGACTACTTCAAACCGGTTTTGCCTGGCTCAAAACGGATCAAACCAGCTTAGCCAGGATCAAACCGGATCAAACTGGATCAGTCCAGATCAAACTGGTTCAAACTGGATCATTTCTGTGTAGACTGTTTCAAAATTAGATCAAACTGGTTTTGGCCAGATCAAACTGGTTCATACAGGATTAAACTGGTTTAGACCAGTCCAAAATAGAACAAAACTGGTTCAATCCAGATAAAACTGGTTTAGAATGGTTAAAACCGGTTTAGACAGTCTCAAACCAGATCAAACCACTTTAGACCGGTTCAAACTGGATCAAGTAGAACATACCGGATCAAACTGATTCATACCGGATGAAGCCGTTTTAGACCAGTCCAAAATCAGATCAAACTGGTTCAATCCGGGCAATACTGGTTTTGACTGTCTCAAACCAGATCAAACCTGGTTCAAAGCAGTTTTCAAAGGTTCCAAACGAGATCAACCTGGACTGAATCGTATCAAACCGGTTTAGGCTGGCTCAAGCTGGATCAAACCAGCTTAGTTCAGTTAAAAAAGGATCAAACTGGATCAGACCGGATCTAACTTGCTCAAACTGGATCATACCAGTG
>NW_004951330.1:0-3735 GCF_000317375.1 Microtus ochrogaster
TAGATATAGTGGAAAGTGCCTTGGACCTTCCCCAAAGCAATGTGCCTTACCCTCTGTGTGGAGTGAATGGGGGGGCTGGGGTAGGGAGGTAGTGGAGAGAGTGAGAGAAGGAGAGAGAGTGGGAACCTGGGTTGGTATGTATGATGAAAAAAGATAGTTTGTTTTCTTTTTAAAAAAAATTAAAAAGAACAATTGTTCAATCCAACTTGGAGTTTTCCCTGACCACAGACTGGATAGGAGAGGGGTGCACAGTGGATGTTTTAGCTGCTTCCAGTGTCACAGTGAGAGAGAACAGCTATAAACTCTGTGTGTGTATTTGTGTGTGCGCGCATGTGTGTGCACGTGTTGGGGGGTGTGAAGTCTAAAATTGCAGTCTTGCTGTGCATGCTGATGGCACCTAGGACCTTTTTCTGGCTGCAGGATGCTGGTTCCACTAGTGCAAGAAACAGAATAGAAGCCTTTATAGGGGGGTGCTGGGTAAATGTCTCAGTGGGTAAAGTACCTACCATGCAAGAATAAGGCCTGGGATTCAGATTCCCAGCACCCATGTAATTGCCAAGTAGATATAAGGTTGGGAGCAATAAAAAAAAAACACATGATATCAGTCTCCATATACACAGAGATTATCCAGTCTGATGTCACATAGCAAGCAGCTAACAAGGCTATATTTGAATCCAGGAACTACAGAGTCTACAAACCTACTATTCTGTGTCTTTCAAGTGTTTAAGAAGATAAACAGTGGTGAGTTATGATCCCTGAGCTTTAAAGAAAGTTTATAAAACCAGAGAACCAGAGGGATGGGTTGGTAAGATAGTAAGTTCTTACATCTTAGGTACAAGGGTCTGAGTTCATTTCCAAGAGTCCACATAAAAAGAACTGGATATGGTGAAAAGTGGGTGTCATAGAAGCTGGGTGTGGTGAAAGCTGCATGGGTGGAAGCTGGGTGTGGTGGCCTGCTCTTGCAATCTCAGCTTGAGGAGGTGATGACAAGTGGACCTTTGGATTCATTTCAACCTAGTCTATCCTGAGCACGAGGCTAATGAGAGACCTGCCTCAATTTAAAAAGCAAAGATAGATATCACCTACTCAGACTGTCCTCTGGTCACCACAAAAAGTACACACATGGACATATTCTTGTACACATACCACAGAGAGAGAGAGAGAGAGAGAGAGAGAGAGAGAGAGAGAGAGAGAGAGAGAGAGTTCTTAGAAAAATGAAATACTTCCTTATGAGATGATAAATAATGTCATAAACTACTGATGAATGTCTTATGAGTGAAACAGAGCAGGAACTCTCCAGACAGAAGAAGTCAGTGAAGCATGAAATCTGAGTGGCCTTAGCTAGTAGTTAAGATTAGGTAAGCAAGAGGAGGGAGAGATGGCTCAGTGGTTAAGAGCACTTGCAGGTCTTGCAGAAGACCTGGACCAGTTCCCAGCACCCACATGGCAGTTTATAACCATCTGTAACTCCAGGGCATCTGATACCCTCTTGTGATCTCCATGATTCCTCTTGTGAAGGCATGTGGTACATGCAAGTAAAACACAATTCACATTCAAAATAAATTATTTTGGAAAAGAAATAAAAGAATATGTAAGAGTATTATTTCAGCACCTGTTTTCTCCCAACTCTCATCTCCCTGCAGGGATGTGTGAATGACGTAACCCTCTCCTCCCACCACCTTGGTGAGCTCAGGAGATCTCTACCATTCAGTGATTAACATTGCTTTTATGTGGGCTTGTCCACCAGCCAGTCTCACAAACATTGATATAGGCACCTTCATAGTTTTAAGATATCCATTAAGAAGTTCATTATGATGACATGAGGGAAACCATCTGGAATGTTGGCTTTCAGTCTCTTTTCTCCTCTAGAGCTACTAAGGATGTGTGAGAGAGTGCTCCGGTTCTATCGTGAGGGTTCCATGGTGTGGAGTTCCATGGTGACAGTTTCTACAGTGAGGGTTTCTTCCATTGTGAGGAATTCAGTGGTGGAAGGTAAATGTCCTATGGTGGAATTCTAGGACAGAGGTCTCATGATGGTGGTTCTACGACCTTCCTCTTGCTATCACAGCTCGCTTTTCTCACACATACTGCAGTGCCTAATCTCAGCCTCACTGCTTTCTTCAGCTCCTCCCCACCCTAATTCTAAAGGGCAGTCTCTCAGGCACCACTGCATTTTTGTCATTTTTGTTTGTGTGCACTTTTCCCTTTACCAGGACACTTTTCCATCACCCCTCACCGAGCCAATAGCCACTCATCTGACACAATGAGCTGCAACAGCTCCTTTTCTAGGTGCTTCTCAGCCTCCATGTTCAAAGTCAAATTTTGTTGCTTCAAGATCTCTCAGCATCAAGTGCTTCTTCTATGACAATTCTTTGTCACCTGTTTTTTAATGGTTAGATTGAGGATAGGATACAGTTTCAAATTTCTGAATAAAGGCAAAGAAATAATAGTGTCTGGAACAAAATCCAAGCTTATGTTTCCACCTAGACATCATATAAACGTGTCATTGGGTGTTGACTCAGGCGCTATCTATCTTGTTGCTCTTCTGTCCCTATGGTATAGACTGGACTGAGTCAGCTCACACCACACTAGAGTTCCAGCCTGCCTTAATCCAAACAACATCTTTGCCCCTTGGTCATACTACCACTGTGAAAGAAGCTGTCATTACAAGATAGATGAGGAGAAAATGAGAAGAGTTCTAGGTGAAATGCTGGAGTGTTGGTAGGAAGTTAACAGGGGTGGAGAGTTGAATCTGGGTATCGTTGTGCAGGAATTGAATGCTGAAAATACAATTGCTGACAGTCAACAGTGACCTTTGCTGTCAACAGTGACATTTCTCTAACACACACTCCCAAGTCACTGAAGTAGGAATCAGCTCTAAGAGACTCTGAAGACCTTTCTTCATATGTAATTGAGAGACACGGGCCAGATCTCTACCAACGGAGGTGGAATATGGCACAAGCCACCAGCTGAGTGGTCTCTAAACATAAAGGTAACCCCAGTAGCCTTTGCTCACTTTTCTTTCCTTCTTTACTTCCTTCTTCCTCCTTCTCCTACTCTCTACCCATCTCTCCCTCCCCCTCTACAACTCCTCCTATTTTTGTTTCTTCCCTCTAGCTTCTCTCCCTTCCTTCTTCTTTCCTCTCTCCATCTCTTTTTGTCTCCTTCTCCTTCCTTCCTGCTCCCAACCTCAGTTATGGGAATAGCCCAGTGATTCGTGTGTTTGATTATCAGCTGGTGAGGCTGTTTGAGGAGGTTGGGTCCTCTGAGACCATGACCTCACTCTGATGATCAAGTTAGGTTTATTAGAAGGTGCAAACAGTACAGTACCCTCACAATACAGAACGAGGCTGCAAGGCCACTATTGATTCAGCTGCCGCTGTTGTTCCCAGTGGCGATAGGGAAGGTCCGGGGAAGGCCAGCAAGCCGTGACTTCAGCAAGCCTTCCACAGTCCGGGAGAGTGACCTTTGTCCCACCCCAGGCTTTTATTCAGGTATTTGTGTCACCCGTATCTCTCTCTCTAACTCTGCCCTTTGGACCAAGCGGTCCCACATAACTGGTCAGCTGTGACAAAATTCCCATGGCACCACTAGCAGAAGTGAAATACTAGAAGTGGGCCTAGCTCTTGCCAACCCTAAGGTGGCTCCCTTATCTAAGAATTGTGCTTCCGTGCTCCCTGGCTCCCAGGAGCCCAAGCCGAGGTCCCCAATTAGTTCCTTGGACAGCTGAGGATA
>NW_004951331.1:0-3735 GCF_000317375.1 Microtus ochrogaster
TTGTCAGTTGTGCTTCTGCTGCAAAGGTTTTGAAGGTTCAGGAAGAGAGTGTTGACACTGGTGGAGCCATTAGAATTGACCCCTTTTTCTTTCACCCCCCCAGACAAAGCCACCAGTAGGCTGGGTTCTAAGCTACCTCGACTGTCATTGGAGATGTCAGAGCCAGCTAGGACAAGGGGTGGGGGGAGTGAAGAGCTACAGTGGCTAGCAGGAACCTGGACTGTAGGAGCTGGTCAGGCCCTGACAGGTCCTCTAGCTCTGCTCTCCCGACTGTCAAACACTGATGTCATTTGTAATCCCCTGGAAACACAGAGCAGGTGAATGGAGATGGGAAGGCAGGAAGGAATAGCAGCAATAGCAGACTTCCAGTCTCCAGGGATGAGCTGGCTTTGACATAGGAGTAGGAGATGAGAAGATGCCACCCTGAAACACACCCCTGTGGCCTAAGGGGTATTAGGAGCTGATCATTATAAGGAGCTCCCAACATTTACACTCTTGTAAGAGATATTTACAGGGAGAAAGGAAGTTTCCGTGTTTCAGAGTGTCTGAACGTCTACCTCTCTGTTAAAAGAAGACAGAGTCTTATCACTGGTGACTTGGGCTAGCAGAGAGGTCACTGCATGGCAAACCATGGTTTTCTCCTGTAACCAACTCCCTCATGCCTTTCTCCCTCCCCTCTTTTCTATTCTTTTCTCTTCCTTCTTGTTCTCTCTCTGTCTTTCGTCCCCTATCCCCTTCCTCCTTCCTCCTCCCCATCTTTCCATACCTCCTTCCATTCCTCTGTTGGAGATTAAAACCAGGCCTGGCACATGTTAGGCAAGCCCCTCACCACTGAGCTAGCTGGTACCCCAGGGCTTTTCAAAGCTGTAAGCCCTGCTCTCGCTAAGTTACCCAGGCTGGCCATGGTCTTACTCTGCCTTCAAGAACCCAAGAATCTCTTCTCTCAGACTCCCAGGTAGCTGGGATTCCATACTTGTGCCACCAGCCTGCACCTTTTTCTTCTGTGTTGTTTGCCTTTTACTTCTTTTTCTTCCTTAAGTGCTTGGGTTATGGATTTGAGGCACATGCCAAAATAGTGCTTCACCTCTGAGCTGCACCCCAGCGCTGGTGTGCTACAGTTGAGAACTACATAGGATGTGAGCAGATGGATGGGAAGTGTGTCCGGGGAAGCGCTGAGAGTTAAATGTACACACAGCGCATGAAACAGCAATAAAAGCTGGTATCCAGAGGCAGGCACAGCTGGGGAGGACCAAGGAAAGCTGGAAAGCTGATGTTACTCTCAGGAGACACTCAACTGAAGAGCTCTACTAAAGATTAACGAGAGCCAAAATGAAAGGGAGAGGCTGAGGATATGAAATGAAGGCAGGGGGAACTGGTCTTTGTTGTTTAGGCAAATGATGTGATAAAGCTGGTATTTGAAAAGATTACTCAAGTTTATATTTCCATCACTTAAATATGCAAAGTTTGCAAAAGTTCATGTAGTGTTTACTCATCATATTGGGGATAAGTTAGAATTTATTAACTCCACATGGTTCTGCCTATTGAAGACAAGAACTTGAATGTATTGCACATCCTACCTGGTCAAAGTCGACAAGAGAAATTAAATGTTAAAACAGAGTCAGTATACCGCACTCAGATGGCGGCACACATAGATGGATGTGCACACAGAAGATGAGGAGACAGCATGCTGTGCAGCAGGCGGTCCTTCAGGCAGAAGCCGAGGGTGAGGAGTAAGAACAGGCATAGAGTGTGTTTCCTCCCCCAGTCCCGACCCCTCCCTCTCCCTCTGTCCTTCTTTTCCCTCCTCCTCCTCCCTTTCTTCTCCCGTCCCCATCTCTGCACGCCCCCTCCTTCCTGTTCTCCACATCTGTCTCTTCTTTCTCCTCTTTTTCCTTCCTTCAGTCTTTTATTTTTCTTTTTTCCTTCTTTCTACCCACAAACCAAGGCCATTCTTTTCTGTGCTCCCAGCAATGACATTTTTGTTGCACAGGGATGACACAGTTTGCAGACCCCACCCCCGACTGGCTCAAAATAGGCCAAAACGAAAACCTGGAGCTATGAAGCCTGATTAAAGATTCTCATCCTCGTTGAAATTCTCCCCAGAACAGATCTGGCAGTGGAATCAAGTCTTGAGAGCTTGTCTGTTTCTGTGGAGGGTGGGCCAGGGCAGGAGGAAGACCTGAACTGAGCACTTTGGTGACTGCCCTTTGGGACTCCCCATGCCACTGGGGTAATCAGCTCCAGGGAAAGCCAGGATACATTATCTAGACTCAAAGGGTTGTTAACACAGTATGGTTCATTTCTCCATTATGTGAGAGCACCAACCTGATCGCAGTGTGTCCAACACCATGCCAGGGCTGCAAGGGCAGACCCCGGGTACCGTAAAACTGTTCCAGCTGGTCAGAGAATCCGTTCCAGCATCAGTGGCTGTAGAAAGAATCCACCGAGGGGCAAACTAGGGTGTGGAGTGGAGCCCACAGAGCCCCCTGACTAGCAAAGTCCGCTTGTCCAGAGAAAGGACTTGAGAAAGCCTCTTTCCTAGTACACAGTACAGTGATATTGATGCAAATCAGTCCCAAACCTATGGGCCGTACTTGCAGTCCACCCCAGAGCAATGACTAAGTCAGACTCATCATTTCTGTCATCTAACAGGAGGCACCTCACGGTTTGCCCTCCACCAGAAGGTGACTGAGGCTTGGCTGTCTATAAAGAAAGGAAGTTAGTTATCTGATCTTGAAAGCCAGAGACTCGGAGGGAAGCAGAAGGCACACTGGAGTGTGAACTAGCACTATCAGGGACAGCAGCAGGTTCCTCCACCAGGCTTTCAGGTGTATCGAGGGAGGCAGTGTCTACACACGCAAGCAAGACTTCTGTGTATGAAATCTCCATTGAATCACTTGACGAAGATGGGCCTAGAGAAATGACAGCTACAAAATTCCATTCTCTTTCTGCATGTGTAAAAATGCATTATATATGTATATGATTTTATTTCGATATTTTTTGCCCATCCTTGCTTCTAGCTGAACAATACAGTGCAAACTTGGTGAAAAGGAAAATTTAAGAACAGAAAGAGAGCTGTCATTCAAGAGCAGAGATGACTCAAGTTTAGAACACTTCTGATCCTGTTACAGCCTCGTGTGTTTCTACCTGGACCTGAGTGCTCCCAAGACGGTGGGCAGAAGCGAGCCCTGGTCCTGTTCTCAGGGCAGGATCTAGTTTGCTCTGGCTAGATTGTTGTCAACCTGAAACAAGCCAGAGTTAGATGGGAGGAGGAGCCTCGATGGAGAAAGTGCCTCCATCAATTCCTTGCTGGCTAGTATATGGGACATTTTCTGCATTGCTAATGAGCAGAGGAAGGCCCCGTCCAACTGTGGGCGAGGCCACCCGTGGAGGCTGTCCAGGATGGTATGAGAAATCAGGCTGATCTCCTTTAGTTCCTGCCATCAGGTTCCTGCCTTGAGTTCTTGCTTCCCTAAGTGGACTATGACCCGGATATGAAAGTCAAGCAAACTCTTTCCTTCCCAAGATGCTTTTGGTCTTGATGTTTGTTTCAGCAATAGAAGCCTAGCCAAGACACTGTTCTTGCGGTGATTTCAAGCTATGCGCATCCACACGCTGGAGGTTGACATCTTCTAAGTATAGATGGTTTTTGTTCAAATGGTTACAGGGTTGACAAATGCTTGGCTAGAAGTTATGATGATAAATTTGATAGCATTACTACAGCTCCAAGTGTCA
>NW_004951332.1:0-497 GCF_000317375.1 Microtus ochrogaster
AAAAAAAAAAAAAAAAAACAAAACAAACAAGCAACAATATTGTGGTGGTTCAAATGGGATTGACCCTGCCCCCATAGTGACCCCGCCCCCCATAGACTCACGTCTTTGAATGTTTGGCCCATAGGGAGTGACATTGTTAGGAGGTGTGGCCTTGCTGGAGTAGGTGTGGCTTTTTTGAAGGAAGTGTGTCACTGAGGGGCGGGTTTTGAAGTCTCCTATGTTCAAGCTATGCTCAGTGTGACAGTTCACTTCCTGTTGCCTGATGATCAAGATGTCGAACTCTCAGGTCCTTCCCTAGCACCATGTCTACCTGCACCCTGACACCATGATGATAATGGACTGAACTTCTGAAACTACAAGCTATTATCCCCAAAGAAATGCTTTCCTTTAAGTGTTGCTATGGTCATGGGGTCTCTTCACATCAACAGAAACTCTAACAAAGACATTATATTAAATTAAATTACTCAGTCAATAAATTCTGTTATAATTATTATTAT
>NW_004951332.1:743-1379 GCF_000317375.1 Microtus ochrogaster
TCGAACTCACAGAGATCCACCTGCCTCTGCCTCCCAAGTGCTGGGATTAAAGGCGTGCGCCACCATCGCCCGGCTGTGCATTGTTTTTTTGCTGATGTTTTGCATGGATGCATGTCTGTGTGAGGGTGCCAGATTCCCTGGAATTGGAGTTACAGAAGAAGTTGTGTTCCACCATGTAGGTGCTGGAATTGAACCTGGGTCCTCTGGAAGAGCAGCCATTGCTCCTAACCAATTAGCCATATTTCTAATCCAACTCTGTTATTTTTATGCAATGAAAAAAATAATTGTTTCTCTGAGCCAATACTATAAGCACTATAAGAAAATCCAGAAGACACAGTTAAAAATAAAAGTAGACTGGTATTGCAGCATGTGCCTATAAATCTAGGGTTTGGAAGGCAGAGGCAGGAGGATCACACATCTACAACCAGTTGCATAGTGAATTCTAGGCTGGCCTGGAGTACACAGTAGACTTGGGGTTTTGTTTTGTTTGTTTGTTTTTAAAGAAAGGGCTATACAATAGTGCCACAAGGTCATGTGCTCAACTATGTTCATAACAGCATTGTTTGTCATAACCAGAACCTGGAAACAACCAAAGAATGGATAAGGAAAACGTGGTACATTCACATAATGGAGTAC
>NW_004951332.1:2754-3734 GCF_000317375.1 Microtus ochrogaster
AGGGGGAGGGGAGAGAGGGAGAATAGAAGGGAGGCAGAGACGGAAAAACAGACAGAGTGAGAGAGTCATGGTTAGAGACGGAGAGGCAGCTGCAATCCAAGTTAGACTCATATCTGGGCTTCAAAGGCACCTAAGGCTGGCTCAGGGCCGTTGATAAAATAGTCTTACAGTGTGCCTCCCTCTGGTGGCCACATCAAGTCACTACACTGCAGCGATCCACACACTGACTTCCTTTGTGGCCTTCAGTTGGCCTCCTTTGAAGAAGGTCTTTACATGCCAGGGAGTTAGTTTAGAGACTGTTTTGTTTGTTTATTAAATCAAGCATTCTGTCCTAAAAATAGAAGACAGAGTTCTAGGTGATGGAAACGTGGTTAGCAGTGAGACGCATAGGGATGTGCCAATGTCAGCCCGCGGACCGGCAAATAGAAACCCAGGAGAAAGGCGAGCTCTAGGAGATAAGAGATGCCGGTACCGCTATTTTCAAATACTTGAGGAGTAGCTAAAGTCCTGTGCCTAATTTGTATTTAGTTAAAGGATACCTGCTTCGTTCCGTGATTATAAGGGCTGTGAGAACGTGAGTTTGCTCATTTGAGACAGGCCCTCCCTAAATAGCCCAGGCTGGTATCAAGTTCATGATCTTCCCACCGTTGAGAGTACGGGTGTGTGCCACCGTGCCTGGGCAGTCTGGTAGATTTAAAATAACATAAATATAAATAACATTAATATTCTCATTAGAGGACAAAATCATCTTAAGGCAGGAAGGGTTTGTTCCGGGCTCGCAGTCTGTCGTGGTTGGGAAGGCATCGTGGCGGGAACATGGAGAACATTCCTCTGCAGTCAGGAGGCGCAGATAAGGTGATGCTCAACTCACTCTTCAGTTTGACCCAGGAGGCCGGGCGGTGGTGGCGCACGCCTTTAATCCCAGCACTTGGGAGGCAGAGGCAGGCGGATCTCTGTGAGTTCGAGACCAGCCTGGTCTA
>NW_004951333.1:0-3733 GCF_000317375.1 Microtus ochrogaster
CGGTGTGTTCTTACTTTGTCCACCGTAAGGTCTGTAGTTGGATGGAGACAGAGACTTTCTGAGATAGTATGACAAACATCATGATATTAATAAACTCTCATTCCACTTATCAAAATTTTATCAAGTACCTACTATGTGTTGGAGGAGTTAGGGGAAGAGTTGAGCTTGCCTTCAAATGCAGGAGATTCAAATGAAGGAGAAAAATGAAATTGTATTTATGTGACTACCATTTGGCTTCAATATGCAAAACAGAACAAGAATGGAGAAAGAACTCTCGTAGCATTACCTCGTTTCATTATGAATGATAATTGAAGCTTTGATTTTATAGGGAGAAAACGAAGAAAAAGCACCAATGACAGCTGTTGAATATTGACCCATTTTTTCACTGCAATTCTTCTGTACCTATGAGAGGATATCGTGGGTCATAACAGGAGAACAGAACCTCAACAATGTACCACATTTGTGTGTTAGAACTTCAGGGAGTGTTTGTATCTTTGAGTCTATGCATTGATTCCCAACCTTCCTAATGCTGTGACACTTTAGTGCAGCTCCTCATGTTGTGGTGACTCCCAACCATAAAACTATTTAATTTCCACCTCATAATTGTGATTTTGCTTCTGTTAAAAGTTGTAATGTAAACATCCAATATGTAGGATATGTGATCTGCCACTCCCAAAGGGGTCGCAACCCACAGGTCGAGAACCTCTGGTCTCTAGGATACAAGTTGCTATTGACTGCTGTCATCGAATATGTTGTGCCCAAATCTAAACACCACTGGGTCCAAACATAGCTTCAGTCAGTTTCTCATTGACATTCTTTCCTTGGGTACCACCGAGAAAATCATCATTGTTCAAATGTACCTGTCAAAACCTATTTGACAGACGCATCTTCAACTTCCAAATGGCTCTCTTCTTCAGCTTAAAAAAGTGTTACACTGGATTCCTGGAAAGGATGCTTGCCCTTCTCAACTATGCTCACTATCTTAAGTCTCAAATTTATGCATCTTCAAAAATTGAAATTAATACATCTCCACTAGAAAGTTCATATTGTTCCTAGGGAAGAAACTACTACAATTATTTTGCTAAATGTTACTAATATTAAAGTGATTCCTAATGAGTTCTAATCACAGATGGATGTATCTCTCAACCCTCATCAGAGAAGTTTCTCTTTGTTGTATATAGTGATTAAAACCGACTTCACAACTGGATAAGGCACAGAAAATAAGAGAGTGCAGAATCACCTGTCCGAAATGGAACCTTTATGCTGCATCCCCACCTCCCAAGTCCCAGGCATCATTGTGGAAGAGAGAGGTAAAGAGTGTATGCCTCAAAGGTGGCAGGCGATTGCAAGGCAGCAGTGTCTTCTGGACACAGGGGGGCAGCTGTAGATATGTCCTCATAGTAATGGTGACAGCATATATAAAAAGCTATGCAAGTTCAAGCCTGACCAAATCCCAGCACGTATATTGGAAATAGACAAGTAATTGCACCCCTACTTATGGGACAATTAGTAATTGTTAGCTGCAGGGAGAAAGAAAGACAATTTTCTCTAAGAGTGAAGACCCTGGTAAGTCCACAATGCTCCACTGGAAGACAACACATCTAAGAATATTTGGGCTGCACAAATTGGTCTTGTTGAGGAAAAAAGGACTTGCAATTTGGTGGAAGGGATAGATAGATAGATAGATAGATAGATAGATAGAGAGATAGAGAGATAGATAGAGAGAGATAGATAGAGAGATAGATAGATTGATCTGGGAAAAGTTGAGATAGAGGTGGTGAATGTGATCAGGACCCCTTGTATGAAACTGTCAATGAGCTAATAAAGAGAACATCTGATGATTTGCAGAGTGCATAAGAACATGGAGCATCCCCCTTCACTAATTCTTTAGCCATGTGCAGCAAATAACACAAGGTTATGAGATTTGACTTGTAGAAAAGCAATGTGCTTAATTTAAAAACTATAAGAAATATTCCCAGTTGTGGTATAATGCATTGTGCCATCCAGAGAAAACAGAATGACTTGTGTCCTGGGTGATCAAGTCACAACTGGGCATGGAAACTTCCTGCTTCTTTTTCTTCTGGGTGAAAACCTGTTCTAGACATAAATATTTGTAAGTTCAAAAGTGTTCAGAATCACAAAGCCATTGTTCAACATAGCCATGATGTCAACCTCGTTGTCTTAGTGGAGTGTTTATCTCACAATAGCCCTTGTTCTTCCAGAATAACATGAACACTGGTTACTTCACAGACAAAAAAAAAATCTGAATGGCAACAAAAACACATGTTGAATAAGAAGAATCAGCAAACCTGAAACCTAAGGATCCCTGAAGTATCTTCAAATGCTTTGAAATTTCCAAGACATAAAAGACTTCTATTCTAGGTTTTGTATTTTCTTGCATTGTCAGATTTACCTTTAAGTAAAACTAAAATGCTTTTATTATCACAGCTGCTGCATATAGATACTACTCAGAAGTTTTACTCCAAAAAATATGTTATTTGTGTGATGTTAAGTAGTAAGCAATTATCAGACAAAAACATAAGTGCAAGATTATGTGTCAAAGGAAGAATCCCTGTTGCTTGGCTGTTGAGTGAATATGGGAAGTCTAAAAACTCTAATTGGAAAAGGACTTTCTTTTCCATGAAAGGAAGATAACAAAATAACAAGATAGCAAAACTATCTATCTGTCTGTATGTATGTATGTCTACCTATCTATCTGCCTACCTATTTATCATCTAACTAATATCCTGTCTCTCCAGTTTCAGGTTACAGCTAAAGACAGTAGTGAGAGAGTTAAAGATGGGAGCTACTTCCTTAATTATTTAATTGATTGAGTCAAAACAAAAGTCACCCAACCACCTTAAAATTTATTTCAGCTTCATCTGATACTATTTATTCTGCCTTAAAATGGTCTTGAAGCTGAGTCGCATTGTGTATTGACAAATCCAGTATTAGATTCTCTTCAAAGTCTTACCCTCATTACCAGGAATGGGCATGATTACATTCCGCCAGAACGTACAGTACCTTAGTAATACGACATGCCCCAACTGCTTGTTCAAACAAATATTGTCTGTGGTTTGTTTGATGTCTTTTCCAATGACTACCTCTTCTCACAGTAGCTTGATTCAGATCCAAAAATATTGTGCATTTTTAATGAGAAAAGATACTATAGCTATTAATAGTTGCTTTAAATTGTATTAATATGTACTTAATATGTACTAATGATGAAGATATAACAGTTTTAGAATGCAAGTTTTCTTATAATGTTATCCCACCATTTCAACAAATCTTCAAAGATGAACATTTTTCTACAATAATAATAAGCAATTAGTTGATAATTATATAAAAGCTTAGACTTTTAGAATCCTTTGGGCTAAATTACAATGTTACAAAAGTCATTGCTCTCCTCTCGTTAACAGAGCAAGGATTATGGAGCTGGCCAGCAAGGTTGGAAACTCCATCACTTGTTTGTTACCTTGCTTCAAGTCAGTTGTTCCACTTTCCTGATCTGGAAGCTGAGGGATATAGGATAGCAGTTGCTTCAATGATTGTGTAAGTAAGTTGGCTAATAACTCTCACGTGTATAGAACAGATACCCTCACATTCTCACCACTACCGTTCAGTACAGTGATCAATACTATTGTTATGACTCAGAGACTTCCCACTGCTCTAAGACTCAAATAGAAATTTTCTTTATAGATCCACCACTACCTAGCCTACTAAATGAGTCACT
>NW_004951334.1:0-1413 GCF_000317375.1 Microtus ochrogaster
TGATGGTTAAGGGTGTTGAGCATTTCCTTAAGTGTCTTTCAGCCATTTTAGATTCCACCATTGAGAGTTCTCTGTTTAGGTCTGTACTCCATTTTTTAAATTGTAAATTGTGTTATTTGTTATTTTGATGACCAGTTTCTTGAGTTATTTGTATGTTTTGGAAAACAGACCTCTGTCTGATGTGGGGTTGGTCAAAATATTTCCCATTCTGTAGGACACAGCAGAGAAAAATAATGACATCCTGAAATTTGTGGGCAGATGGATGGAACTAGAAAACTCCATATTAAGTGAGGTCACCCAGATCCAGAAAGACAATTACCATATATTCTCACTCATAAGTGGTTTTTAAACATAAATCAAAGAAACACAGCCTACAAATTACAATCTCAGATAATCTGGACTACAATGAAGACCCTAAGAGAGACATACATGGACCTAATCTACATAGGCAGTAGTAAAAGACAAGATCTCCTGAGTAAATTGGGAGCATGTGGACCATGGGAGTGAGTTTAATGGGAGAGGAGAAGCAGGGAGGGGAACAGAGTAAAATATATAACTCAATAGAATTGATTAAAAAAGATGGTTTGTGCCTAGTCATATTGTAACATGATATGCTGTGTTTGGTTGGTATCTTTTGGATGCCTGCACCTTTATAAAGGGAGATGGAGAAATGGACCTGGGGAAGAAAGGGATAGGCAGGGGAATTGGGAGGAGTGGAATGAAGGGAAAATGTGTCAGGTTAAAATAAATGAGAGAAGAATAAATCTAGAAAAATATTTTGGATCTTTTCTTTGTGAGTTACCTGGCCATCAAGGAGATCTGATCTTGCTACCAGAAAATACATCAGTGGGGTAAGTGAGTTCCCGACCCACGGCAGCAGCCAGAGACAAAGCCCAGACATTCCTCATCCCCCTATACTTCCCAGTCTTCCTGTAGGGGCTATTATCCCCAGATACTGCCTCTCTCTTCCTTCCCCACACAGCTTGCATCCAGAAATCCCCTACCTACTGTGCCTCCCTTCTTTGGGCCCATACCATCCCACAGCTCAGTCTGTTTGGGCACTGGACCGAGTCGTGAGTGCAACCAGGCAGGTGGGAGTACCAGTGTTTCAATAGCCTGCCTGCAGCAAGGTAGGCCTTTTGTTTGCAAGCTCCCTGGCCAGCAGGAAGAACTGATCCTATAAAAGAAGACCCATAGGGGAGCATTAGGAGGAAGAGATGGGCAGGAGCCAATGCAATAATTCCTCCAACAATCTGAAAAACAACATGAAATCACCAGAACCCAGCGAACTTAAAACGGGAGGATTTGAACACCTTAATCAAGAAGTAGAAAAAATTGCCTTTATAAAAGTTATAGAGGCCCTTAAACAGGAGGTGAAAAACTCCCTTAAAGAAATGGATGAGAAGAATAACA
>NW_004951334.1:3018-3731 GCF_000317375.1 Microtus ochrogaster
TTAGATCAATATGTAAGAGCTAGCCAATAAGAGGCTGGAACTAATAGGCCAGGCAGTGTTTAAAAGAATACAGTTTCTGTGTAATTGTTTCTTGGCATAAGCTAGTGAGGCAGCAGGGAGCTGGGGCAGCAGGGAAGTGGCCTGCAGCTACATACTACAGAGTGGCGACCAACGTGATGGACTAAATCCACTTAAAAACCTCAGAGGGCCTTAAGAAAAAAGAAGGGAGAGAGAGAGTTTAACACACCTTTTTGCTGCTTGTGGGTGGCTTGCCACAAAGAAATTGTCCTGACTCAGCAGCAGGAAAAAACTGGCTGTTTTAAAATGCCGGCATTCTGGGCTGTGCTGCCATTGTGATCTCTGTCTGGCTCCTGTGGGAGATAGAGCTTTTGAATGAAACATTTGGAGTAAAGTGCTATGATTTGTTTGATGGCAACTAGACTGGCTGTGTGCCTAAAAGGGTGACATTGCATGTCGCAGCTCAGAGTCACAGGCAGCTCTGCCATGCTAGTGGTGCAATATGCAAGGATCAGAGGCATGAGGAGCTCCGCCATGTTGGACTGGACAGGGAAAGCAGGCAGTACCTGTTTTGGACCTAGGAATGTCACAGCTTAGATTTTTAAGCGCTTAGTGATTTAAAGGCACAAATCAAAAGTGCTCCAGGATAGTAAAAAAATTAGATTCACAATAGGACAGATTCGGACCACTAAATG
>NW_004951335.1:0-1437 GCF_000317375.1 Microtus ochrogaster
GAAGGGCTGCTGTGCCGCAGAGCTTGGGAGAGATTGTTTGGGGAAGGTATGACTCTGGCGACATGGATAGAAAGAAAGTTGCAAAACCATTTCATATGGAAGGGATTTTTTTCATTCTCTTTTATTTCAACCATATAAAAATCTTTTCAAAAAATTTGGTGGGGTGGGGCTAAAGTACAGATTAGTAGTAGTGAGTGTAGTGATATTTCATTTGTATTTTAAATAAATAAAGCTTGCCTGAAGTTCAGAGAGTAAAATAGCCACACTGACAAGGCTTACAATGTAGGCAGTGGTGACACATGCCTTCAATCCCAGTAGCCACACTAGTTTATCATAGGAACTGGGCGGTAGTGGTGCATGCCTTAAACCCCAGCCCTAGAGAGGAATATAAGATAGGAAAAGACAGCTCTCAGACACAGTCTCATTCTGAGATTCCTGGAGGCAGGATCATCATTTCAGACTGAGGTAGAAGTAAGAGCCAGTGGCTGGCTGTTTTGCTTTTCTGATCTTCAAGTTGAACCCCAATTTCTGTCTCTGTGTTTTTACTAATTGTGCTACAAGTATATGCTTTGCATTCTTAGAAACTTGGATTCCATCAACAGTACAGAAAGGGGGGGCACAAATGTATTGACTTAGGTCTAACCTGTTCTATTCCTCTCTAATATGTAATTTAGTTAGATAATTGTAGCTGGAGGCTGCTTGTTCGTATCTGAAGCTCCATAGCTGAACCTCCCAAAAGAGTCAGAGCTGTTCATGCTGGTGAACCAGGAAGCTGCCCCCTTTTAAAGAAGAATTGCAATTTTTTACTGACAAAGCTGAATCAGAAAACTTCTTAAAGGAGCCATGTCTCTGCTTGCTGCCAGCAAACAGAGTAAGAAGCTGCATTAATCTCTCTCTCTCTCTCTCTCTCTCTCTCTCTCTCTCTCTCTCTCTCTGTGTGTGAGTGTGTATGTGTGTGTGTGTGTGTGTGTGTCAAATTTCTTCCCAAACCTTCTCAGGTTTTACATGAATTAGCTGGTACATGTTGGCATGCCAACTCCTTCAGCCAGTATCCTTTAAGATATCAGCCCACTTGGTCATACTCTCTTATACTATAAATGCTGATGTTCTTTACTGGCTTCTGGATTTGGTTCCTGTTCCATGTTCCATGTTTGTGCAAAGGACTGTAATCTATGAGTCTATCCCTAAATAAATAACCCTTTATTATACTCAATTCTGACCTAATGTGAGATTATTTTATAGCTTCCACCATCATCTGACAACCACATGCATCCCATCTCCATGTCTATTAGGACAAACCTAAAAGGCCCAAAGGATCTACAGCACAGAAGGTCTCCTACCTCTGCCTGCTTGGCTTTATTTCACCTACTAAGCAGTTTTTTTGTCAAAACCCCGCCATGGCAGAGCTATTGCAAGACCGACTGTGCATAGTCATCC
>NW_004951335.1:3127-3728 GCF_000317375.1 Microtus ochrogaster
TACAATGAACACATCTTGTCCCTATGCCACACAGTAGCCTTAAATGTTTGGGTCAGGATTCAAGAATCAAGTAAATTAATTGAATCATATACCAGGGTTGAACAGGGCCATAGAGAAACCATTAGTGCCTTTTTACAAAGATTAACTAAAGCTGTACAAATAGGAGCAACAGATCCAAAATCTAGATTAGTACTTATTAAATCTCTGCTTTGGAAAATGCCAACTTAGAATGCAAAAAGATACTTGGGTCTTTAAAGGTTAGATCAGCACCAATTGATGAATGGATCCTGCATACAATGAACATTGAGACATATGATTATAATACCAAGGTGTGGGTAGGAAAAGCAATTTCCAAAGGTATGAGGAGACATCAAAATGCCAAAAATTTTAATTGTGGTATAATAAGATATCTGAGAATGGATTGAAGAAAAGGAATTCTTAGAAATAATGTCTCCTCTGAGAATGGCAAAAATAGAAAGTCTCAATCTTCTGAAATATGTAGGAGGTATGGCAAAGGCTGACATGAATGTAGATCAACAAAAGACAAACAAGGCAAGCTGATACACCATTGGGAAACTCCTTAGAGGGGCCTCTCTCAGAC
>NW_004951336.1:0-652 GCF_000317375.1 Microtus ochrogaster
AGTAGAGCTAGGCGGGGAAAACTAAATTGAATGCTGGGAGAAAATAGGTGGAGTCAGTGAGACACCATGTAGCTGCCCATTAGAGACAGAATCAGTGGAACTTTGCTGGTAAGCCACAGTCACATGGAGATACACAGATGAATAGAAATGGGTTAGTTTAAGATGTAAGAGCTAGCCGATAAGAAACTAGAGCAAATAAACCAAGAAGTGATTTAATTAACACAGTTTCTGTGTGTTTATTTTGGTTCTGGGCAGCCAGGAACAAATAAGCAGGCTTTCGCCTACAGTACATTTGTTTCACAGGCCATGTGTAACAGACAAGCTGCTTGTGTACAACCATGTATCCAGGCTCTTCACCTTGGATGACTTCTCAGATCTATGCGAATCAGGAGCAGCTCCTGACCTAATCTTGACCATTGGCATCTTGAGATGATGTCTGTTCTTTGGAGTGAAGATAAGTGGAGAGTTAGATTTTATTCTAGAACTAAACTACCCACCTCTGAAGATTTTCTGTCAAATTCCAGAACTCCACAGCTCACCTACCAGACAGAAAGACATGTGTTTGATGGCATGTTGCTATCACTACTCAAGAAAGGCAAAGTTCAGGGCTTCTTTTTGAACCTTGCAAAAGATCCTGAATCTAATATAGGGC
>NW_004951336.1:2462-3728 GCF_000317375.1 Microtus ochrogaster
GCTCTGGTTTGGATCTGCTCAACTAAGGTAAGTGAACAGATGCTAGAACCTTCTATGAACCAGGAGTTCCCTATTTCTTTGCAGGCATCACACATGTCTTTATTCATTATGCTTCATATGTTCAGGTGATCTGATCATATCCCTATCAGATAATATGTATATTCAGGAACAAACTTCAACCTCTTCTGCAATGTTGCCTCTTACTCACATGCACAGTACTCTTGGTTTATCCAATGGAGAGCCCCAGATATCCTGACAAGAGTTTTTTAACCCTAAAATCATTACTAATACTTTTCAATCATTTATTTCCCTTGTCTAGAACTCAGCCATAGGCATCAATAGGAACAACGTGAAGAATATTACAGGTCTTGGGAAGTGGATCCCTGAAATGACAGCATTGAGCTTTGGGTAAAGCCTAGTTTTACGGATAGATATGAAAATTAATTCTCAGTTTGTTTCATGGGCACAAAGAAATCCCAACCTCTTAAGAGATTCCAACTATGTATGAGTTTTCCTCCTCTTCTTTCATTTCTGGTTTTTCTTAGCTCACTTTAGCCTGGCATTGGAATGTGAAGTGGGGAGTTCTCCCAGGAAGAAGGAACTTCTCAGGCAGAGAGACTTAAGATCAGATAGATTTTTCATTCTGTCACTAACTCATGAATTCCTGTCCCCTAATTCCTAAGATGATCTCTATGACCCGGAAGGAATACCCAGAACCTTGAGTCCTGCTCATGTTCCTTTACCCCAAATGCTCCTAGATCCTGTCTTGTCTCATCTGGTTTTTGGCTGGCTTCTGTTTTGTTTCCAATGGAGCCAGAGAGGTCATGTGATGAATGTGCCTGCGAGGCCTGTCCTGAGTCAGGATGAAACTTATGTTTTGATGATGCTGTTTCGTTAACTCTTCACAGTGTTTTTTTTTTGTGGATATCTGCATCCCTTAAGTCATTATCTGGGAAGTGGGAAATGTGACTTCAAGGGTAGATGTCCTTGAACTGTACCCGGGCTCTGACTGGACACCTGTATGTGTGATAAGCATGGCAACAAAGATGGACACTCACTTGGAGAATAGGGAACTTCCTCTGGAATTTCCCTATGGAGGAGGAGGACTTAACAGTTTGAATCAATGTACTAGTTAACATTACCTGTCACCCTATACTTCCCAATATCACCTCAGGGGAAAACAAAATGTTGAGGCACAGGCCACACTACTCAGAAGAACAGGTGAATGACCTGCCAGCCAGCTGAAATGCAATACTCCCTAGATTC
>NW_004951337.1:0-1113 GCF_000317375.1 Microtus ochrogaster
CAACATACCCAAACCTATGGGACACTATGAAAGAGGTGCTAAGAGGAAAGTTCATAGCTCTAAGTGCCCACATAAGAAAATGTAGAAAGCTCACATTGGAGACCTAACAGCACAGCTGAAAGCTCTAGAAAAAAAAAAAGAAGCAGATTCACCCAGGAGGAGTAGAAGACTGGAAATAAACTGAGGGCTGAAATCAACAAAATAGAAACAAAGAAAACAATACACAGAATCAATGAAACAAAGAGCTGGTTCTTTGAGAAAGTCAACAAGATTGACAAACCTTTATCTAAACTAATCAAAAGGCAGAGAGAGAACATGCAAATTAACAAGATCAGAAATGAAAAGGGGGACATAACAACAGACACTGAGGATATTCATAAAATCATTAGGTCTTACTATGCCACAAAGTTGGAAAATGTAAAAGAAATGGACTTGTTTTTAATTAAGTACCATTTACCAAAATTAAATCAAACCAGGTGAACAATTTAAATAGACCTATAAATCGTGAGGAAATAGAAGCTGTAATAAAAAAACCTCCAACCAAAAAAGCCAAGGACCTGATGGTTTTAATGAAGAATTTTATCAGAACTTCCAAGAAGAGCTTATACCTGTACTCCTCAATGTGTTTCACATAATAGAATCAGAAGAGTCATTGCCAAACTCTTTTTATAAAGCTACAGTGACCTGATTCCAAAATCACACAAAGACCCAACCAAGAAAGAGAATTACAAACAACTCTCACTCATGAACATCGATGCAAAAATTCTCAATAAAATTCTGGCAAACAGAATTTAAGAACACATTTAAAAAATTATCAATTACGATGAAGTAGGCTTCATCCCAGAGATGCAGGGCTGGTTCAACATATGAAAATAAACGTAATCCATCATATAAATAAACTGAAAAAAACATATGATCATTTCATTAGATGCAGAAAAAGCATTCGACAAAATACAACACCCCTTTAAGATAAAGATTTTGGAGAAGTTAGGGATGTAAGAATCATACCTAAATACAATAAAAGCAAATATAGCAAGCCAACAGCTAATATCAAATTAAATGGAGAGAAACTCAAAGCCATTCCACTAAAATCATAAACAAGACAAGGCTGTC
>NW_004951337.1:3028-3728 GCF_000317375.1 Microtus ochrogaster
ATGTTCATAGCAGCATTATTTGTAATAGCCAGAACCTGGAAACAACCTAGATGCCCCTCAATGGAAGAATGGATAAAGAAAATGTGGAATATATATATATACACATTAGAGTACTACTCAGCAGTAAAAAAACAATGATATCTTCAATTTTGCATGCAAATGGATGGAAATAGCAAACACTACCATGAGTGTGATAACCCAGACCCAAAAGATGAATATGGTATGTACTCACTCATTAGTGGATTCTAGCCATAAATAAAGGACATTGTGCCTATATTTCATGATCCTAGACAAGCTAAATAAGAAGGTGAACCCAAAGAAAAACATATAGTTATCCTCCAGGATATTGGAAGGAGACAAGATTGCCGGGCAAAAATTGGGAACTTGGGGGTGGGGGTGGAGTAAGGGGAGATAGGGAGAGAAAAGTGAAAAGGAGAGGATGGGGAAAGCTTGAGGGAATGGGAGGTTTGAGATGGACAAAGGGTGGATATGGGAGCAGGGAAGAATTTATCTTAATTAAGGGAGCCATTTTATGGTTGGCAAGAGACGTGACTCTAGAGGTGTTCCCAGGTGTCCATGGAGATGTCTCCAGCTAGATCCTTGGACAGCTGAGAAGAGGGCGCCTGAAATGACCCTATCCTATAGCCATACTGATGAATATCTTGCATATCACCATAGAACCTTCATCTGGCGATGGATG
>NW_004951338.1:0-1329 GCF_000317375.1 Microtus ochrogaster
GGCAGGCGGATCTCTGTGAGTTCGAGGCCAGCCTGGTCTACAAGAGCTAGTTCCAGGACAGGAACCAAAAGCTACGGAGAAACCCTGTCTCAAAACCTGCCTCCCGCAAAAAAAAAAAAAGGAAAAAGGAAAAAGAAAGTATAACCTGAACCCCTGCAGGGTTTGAACCGGCTCTATCTGGGTCAACAATAAACAGGGATCTAGAGTGAGTTAACCTATCTGTGATCATCAACAAAGCATTACCTGCTACACAACGGAAGCCCTTAAAGGAGAGTGTAGCCAACCAGATGGCACTGGCGACTGCGCGTGGTGTGAAGCTGGCAGAGGAGGAAGTGATAGGTGACCACGGGAGAAGACCAGTCTCTGCCAGCCGGAGGAGCTGCTGATGCTAGAGCGAGGTCAGTGCGGTAGAGACTTTTCCAGAAGGTGGGCTTCGGTGGGCGCCGGCTCCAAGCTGAGTTTACTGACTCCGCCATGGAGTCCGCTGTGCTGTGGTCTCAGGGTCTGTTAGAGGAGGTGCTCCTTTTCGGACGGTAGAAGATGTGACATTCCAGCTCTGGAGGCCCTTGGCCCGTGAGGAGCGTCCGACTCGGGAAGTGACTGTCGTCCACGCTGAAGAGCTGACCTTTCAGTCCTAACTTAACTTGGAATTATACTGGGTTACATTTTTTTTTTTTGAACTATTTAATTTTTCTGTACCTGTGCTTGTCTGCAGAGGCCAGAAGAGGGTGCTGGGTTCCCTGGGACTTGAGTTACAGACAGTTGTGAGTCACAGGTGTGGGGAATGGAACCCGGGGCCTCTGCAAGAGCAGCCAGTGCTCTAACCACTGGACCATCTCTCCATCTGTGGCAGGAGGGTAGGGCGCCCCTTTATCCCTGTGTAAGGGGCTAACAATAGATCTGAAAGTAAGAACAAAAGAAAAGGGGAGGAGGACGTAAGCCAGGGGGGATGGTCCATTTTCAGTGCGAGGTGTGTTCAAACGCTCAGAGTCACAGGCCAGCAGGAAGCCCTAGGCTGGTCCTCCCTGGCTGTGGCTGGCGCCTCCTCTCAGCTCATCCTAGGCTTGGGGAGGGACCTCTGGGAAGACTGGAGGACCAGCCTGTGGGGAAAGGAGAGCAGGGAGGTGCTGCCATCAGGGAGAAGGAAGGCCATTGTTCCTCGCCACAAGGGCTAGCCAGCTGCTGCCTTCCTTCCAGGCTAATGGTGGATCCGGCATACTGGATCCATCTTGCTTTCATTCCGAGGTCTTGAAAGACCCCCTGTGTGGGGAGACTCTCACTCAAGTCTTGGGATAACACAACCCCCCCCCCAGTAACTCACGAGAGACC
>NW_004951338.1:2714-3728 GCF_000317375.1 Microtus ochrogaster
GGCAGAGATGCATACTTCCCGTGGGAGGCGTGGATCCAGGCAGAGATGCATACTTCCCGTGGGAGGCGTGGATCCAGGCAGAGATGCATACTTCCTTCAGTTGTTCCCAGATCTGTCTCACCACTTCAAGGGCCTTTAGGCGGGAAAATAAAGGTCTAGAAAGACTAGCATCAGGATTATACATTCGACCCAACTCAGTGAGTGGTGGCTGTTCTCATAAGGGGTGAGTTTAAATCACCCTGGGGTGTTCCAAACCCAGAACAGGGCAAAGGGAAGGAGGGCTGTCTAGTCATTCCTGCAGGTCTCTTTTTAGAGTTCTGTTCATCCTTTCTACCTGACCTGACTCTGGGGTCGGTAAGCACATGTAATTTCCAATTGATCTCCAGTTGGGTGGCCAGTCCCTGACTTACCCGGGCAACAAAGGCAGGTCCATTATCAGACCCGATTACCTTGGGTATTCCAAACCTTGGCAATATTTCTTATATGATCTTCTTAGCCACCACATTGGCTGTCTCAGTCCTGGTAGGAAAAGCTTCTACCCAGCCTGAAAAGGTATCTATAAAAACTAATAAGTACTTGTTACCATATCTGGCTGGCTTAATTGCTGTAAAATCTACCTCCCAGTAGGCCCTAGGCTGGTGGTCCCTGAGCCTCTTCCCAGGAGTGTCCTGCATTAGTCACAGCACAGGCCTCGCAGCTTTGGACTACTTCTGCCAAGTCAGAGAATCCCATAACATAATAGTCGGAGGACATAACCACGTCTTTTAGTTTCTTGGCCTCCAAGTGGGTCAGGTAATATAAGTTGGTAACATACTTGTACCCTTTTTTTTGTGGGAGGACTAGTTTTCCTCCTTCTGTATCTACTGCCCTGTATGGGGTTTTCTTTACCAGTCCTAATTTTCCTATAACTTGATAGTCCTCGGGGGTGTATCTAAAGTTGGTTTCACTGATGTCATGATAATCTTTTTTTTTTTTTTTTTGGTTTTTTGAGACAGGGTTTCTCTGTGGCTTTGG
>NW_004951339.1:0-1196 GCF_000317375.1 Microtus ochrogaster
GCCTAAAGGACCCTCATCCACTGCGAATGTGGGAAGCGGGGGACAGGCAGCTCTCAAAGGCATAGCCAAATATGGAGTTGTTTATAACCAACAAGATAGGATGTGGTGCCATCTTATAATGGCGATCTTGTTCGGCTCCCTGCACATTAGGTTTATGATTAGTTAGGTTTAGGGTTAGGGTTTAGGTTTAGGTTTATTTTTAGGGTTATGTTTAGGGTAGGGTTTATAGTTAGGTTTAGTGTTAGGATTATTATTACGTATATTTTCATGTTAGGATTAAGGCTAGGGTTAGAGTATAGGGTTTTGTTTATTGTTAGTGTTAAGGTGAGGGTTAGGGTTTAGTGTTAGTGTTAGTGTTGGGGTTGGGTTTAGGGTTAGGTTTAGGGCTAGATCTAAGGTTAGAGTTATTGCTACCTTTAGGATTATATTTAGGGTTAGGGTTTCGGTTAGTGTTAGGGTTAGGGTTAGGCTTAGGGCTACTGCTTGTATTAGTGATACATCTTGGGTTAGGGTTAGAGCTAGGCCTAGTGGGAGGATTAGGGTTAGGATTAGCATTAGGGTCAAGATTAAGGTTAGGTTTAGGTTAGGGTTAGGACTAGGGCTTTTATTAGTGTAATGGCTATAGTTTGTCTTAGACCTATTGTTAGGGATTGGGTAAGGCTAGGCTTATGGTTAAGGCTAGATTTAAGGTTGGAGTTATTGCTATGGTTAGGGTTAGTGTTAAGGTTAAGTTAGGGTTTGTGTTATTTTTACCTTTAGAGCTATAGCAAGGGTTAGGTTTAGGGTTAGTGTTAGTGTTAGGGCTACAGGTTGGATTAGTGTTACATATAGGGTTAGGGTTAGAGCTAGGCCTAGTGTGAGGATTATTTTTAGGGCTAGGGTAGGTTTAGGGGTATTGTTAGTGTTAAGATTACAGTTAGCGTTAGGGTTTAGGGTTTTTTTTTACTCTTACAGTTATTTTTAGTGCAGTCTGTAGTGTTATGGTTAGTATTAGGTTTATTATTAGGTATATTTTATTGTTAGAATTAGAGCTAGGATTAGGTTGTTAGGGTTATGGTGACAATTAGGGTTTAGCGTTTTGTTAGGTTTACAGTTATGGTTAGAGTTAGGACTAGGTCTTGAATTAGAATAATGCCTAGTGTTAGGGTTAGGGCTAGGCTTATGGTTAGGGCTAGATCTTAGGGTAGAGTTATTGC
>NW_004951339.1:2901-3726 GCF_000317375.1 Microtus ochrogaster
GTTAGTGGTATGTTTATTATTAGGTATATTTTAGTGTAAGGATTAGTGGTAGGGTTATTGTGTAGAGTTTGTTTTATTGTTAGCGTTATGGTAAGGTTTAGTGTTTAATGTTAAGTTTAGATTTGGCGTTAGGGTTAGGGCTTGTGTTAGCGTTAGTGTTAAGGTTAGGTTAAAGTTAGGGTTAGTGTTAGGGTTTGTGTTAGGTTTATTATTAAGTACATATTAGTGTAAGGAATAGGGCTAGGGTTAAGGTGTACGGTTTGGTTTATTGTTAGGGTTGTGATGAGGGTTAGGGTTTTGTGTTAGGTTTAGAGTTAAGGTTAGTGTTAAGGTTATTGATAGGGGTAGTACTAGGGTTTGAATTAGTGTAATTACCAGTGTCATGGATAGGACTAGGCTTATGGTTAGGTCTAGGTCTATTGTTAGAGTTTTTGCTAGGGTTAGAATTAGGGTTAGTTTTATGGTTAGGGTTAGGGTCAGCATTAGGTTCAGGGTTAGGGTTAGGTTTAGTGTTAGGGTTAGGAATATGGCTTGGATTAGTGTTAAATCTATGGTTAGGATTAGAGCTAGGCCTAGTGTAATGATTAGGGTTATGGCAAGGATATGGTTAGGGTTAGCGTTAGGGTTAAGATTGCAGTTAGGGTTACGTTTAGGGTTAGGGTTAGGGTTAAGACTAGGGCTTGGATTAGTGTGGTGGCTAGTTTTAAGCATAGACCTAGTGCTAGTGTTAAGGTTAGGGCTAGGCTTATGGTTAGGTCTAGAACTATATTAGAGTTATTGCTAAGGTTAGGGTTAGTGTTAAGGTTAGGTTAGGGTTAGGGTTAG
>NW_004951340.1:0-585 GCF_000317375.1 Microtus ochrogaster
AGAACTCAATTGAGACCTATCTGCTTCTGCCTCCCAAGTTCTGGCATTAATTTCATGTGACCCTAAGCCTAACCAGGATCCAGGGTTCAAACTCAGGTCCTCCAGCTTGGTTGCAAGCACCTTTACCCCCTGAGCCATCCATTTTTTGGAAGTAGCACCTTTACCCAGGGGCTTCAGTTGGGGCCATGGGGTTGCAGCAGAGCTGCCGGGACCTCGTGACTGTCTGTGATGGGTGAAGACTGACACATGGGCTTCTCACTTCCCAGCATTCCCCGCTTTAGCTAAGCACCCTGAACGTTCTAAGGTCTGGCAGGAGTGACGCTGTCTCATCCCTGTAGAATTCGCACCATGGGCCTGGCCCCTCACAGTCACCTGTGTGGTAGATCCTGTTGTCTCTCTAATTCTACAGAGGAGAAAGCTATGTCTGCATCCCTGAAAACCCCTAGCTCAGGGATCACAGGTGTGCACTGTTGCACCCTGCTTTTTATGTGGGTGCTGGAGCTCAGACTCAGGTCCTGGCTTGCACAGAAACACTTAACCAACGACGCTATTTCCCTAGTACCTTTTTTTATCTTTATTATTATT
>NW_004951340.1:2800-3725 GCF_000317375.1 Microtus ochrogaster
GCTTTCTTATCAGGAACCACCAGCCCAGGGATGACAGCACCCACAATGGGCTGGCCCTCCCCCATCAATCACTAATGAAGAAAATGCCTTAGAGCTGGATCTCATGGAAACATTTTCTCAGTCGAGGGTCCCTCCTTTCAGATAACTCTAGTTTGTGTGTCAAGTAGGCACAAGATCAGCCAGCACAGTATCCATACATAAAATTAAAAATGTAAAAATTCTTCTAGAAAGATCAGTATGTCACTATGCGTGTGTCTCTATCGATCCTTATGGCCACTCTGGTGTGTAGGGACATTTAGGTTTTGGTTTTGCCCGGCCTCTGTGTTCTCGGGGTGGAGACCCTGCTTAGAAACATTCTGATGATATTTTGATCACCAAGAGCAACGTCCCGTAGGAATAGTACAGAAAAGCCAGATGTGTGTGATCATTTCTTGAAAAATTGGAGGTTGGGGTGACTGTCCTGGTGGAGAAACAGGATGAGGGTTGAGTCAGTCTCACAGTGTGGTGGCTCCTTGGCCAGAGGGAAGGTGGCTGGTGACAGCCCAGCTTTTCCTGTACCACTCCCACTGCTTGCCAGCCTCTGCTGAGAGAAGGGAGAGGTGGCAGCGGTAGTAAGGAGGGAGGCCAGCCTTTCCTCTGCCAACTAAGGCAGCGAGCATCCTTATGGGCTCATCTGCTCTGGCCCCAGCGGGTGCTGGTTCTGGGCTCGCCTGCTCTGGGCTCCAGTGGGTGCTGGTTCTGGGCTCGCCTGCTCTGGGCCCCAGTGGGTGCTGGTTCGGTTGCTGGTTCTGGGCTCGCCTGCTCTGGGCCCCAGCGGGTGCTGGTTCGGGTGCTGGTTCTGGGCTCGCCTGCTCTGGGCCCCAGCGGGTGCTGGTTCTGGGCTCGCCTGCTCTGGGCCCCTGAGGGTGCTGGTTCGGTTGCTGGT
>NW_004951341.1:0-646 GCF_000317375.1 Microtus ochrogaster
GATGTTTTTATCTAATTATCATGGTGCCACCTTTCTCTTTGTTTTCCCTTAAACATTCATGCTGCTATAATCAAAAAACATAACCTAACCTTGCTTGAAATATAACAATACTCAGAAATGTCCATGTACTTTCTTCTCATGAAATTTTAATGACTAATGTAGGGTACTTTGTGTCCCCATCATTGTCAGTTTACACTTTGTTCATGTGAGACTGTGCCTCATATGATAAAATAGCACAAAGAGAACATATAATGTGTGGAGGACATTGGATCTCTTCAGAACGTACATGTAGAGAATTCCAGAGAAAGTGTAAAAAAATGCAGGTCAAACACCTGAGAAGAGTGCTTAATCTAATCATGTCTGCATAAATTCCTGGAATGAACATGTATTCTGTGTCTTTTGCACCCCCTGGTGGCCCTGAGTGGCCTAACAGTGAGGTTTATGTCTGAGTTAACACTGAAGTCCTATCGCTGTGTCTCTAGCACTGTGTCTCTAGCACAGTAATAAGTGGCTGTGTCCTCAGATCTCACACTGCTCATTTGAAGGTACACAGTGTTCTTGGCATTGTCTCTGGAGATAGTGAATCGATCCTTCACAGATGGTGCATATCTTATAGTACTGCTGTCTTTATTAATAATTCCAACCC
>NW_004951341.1:3065-3723 GCF_000317375.1 Microtus ochrogaster
TCACAGAAACATTGTTTGCCATATCCAGAACATGGAATCAATCTAAATGCCCCTTGATTGAGGAATGGATAATGAAAATGTGATACGTTTACACAATGGAGAATTATGTAGCAGAAAAAATGACATTTTGAAATTTGCAAGCAATTGGATGGATCTAGAAAACATCATATTGGATGAGGTAACCCAGACCCAGAAAAACAAATATCACGTTTACTCAAAGGTGGCTTATAGACATAAAGCAAAGCAGCCAATAATTCCCAGTCCCATAGAAACTAGACAACAATGAGGACGATAAGAGAGACATACATGGATCTAATATACATGGGATGTAATCAATTTTCCAGGTGACAGTAGATCCAAGGCTCAGATTGCTACTCCTTTGTGCAGTCAGGACCACAGTTCCAATCATGGCAGGAGTTGGATGGCACTCCCAGTGGTCACTCAACATTACCAGATGTTGGTCTTCAATCCTAGAGGTCATCTGGGCCTGCTTCCACAGAGGTTTCTTGCTTTGGCCTGCTCCTGTGGAGGTCATTGGCTTGGGCCTGCTCTGACTTAGGTCCATGCTTTGGGCCTGATCCTACAGTGTTCACTGTCTTGGGTCTCCTCCTTTGGAGGTGACTCACTCTGGCCTGCTCCTGGGAAGCTGCACCCTTGT
>NW_004951342.1:0-3723 GCF_000317375.1 Microtus ochrogaster
AGCCAAGGACCAGACTGTGAACAGAACTGACAGACAGGAACAGGCCTGCTATGTAAATACTTCTCTATACACCAACTCACCTCAAGTAGCAGACCTTCCTCGCATCCACCCCTCCCTCACATCCACCCCTCCCTCGCATCCACCCCTCCCTCATGTCCACCCCTCCCTCGCATCCACCCCTCTCTCGCATCCACCCCTCCCTCACATCCACCCCTTCTTCATGTCCACCCCCTTCCCTCACATCCACCCCTCCTTCATGTCCACCCCCTCCCTCACATCTCTTCCCTTTCCGTTGTTAGTCTTTTTCTTGATGTGTCCCTGTCTCTCTCTTCCTTAAGGAGGACTTGAGGACAAAGCTATTACATGGGTGGTATCCAGGCTTGGAACTTGAGTAAGGCAAGAGAAGTCTAAGATAGGGACCTCACATCCAGGCTCACTTAGTCCTGGCTCTCTTATGTGTCCACAGTATATGAAAAAGTACCCACTGTAGCATGAATGAATAGAGAATAATTGCAGGTCATGGCAAGTGACCCTGGGAATGGGCATCTGAGTCTAAAAGAATGGTGACGCATTCCTTTCTTCTCTCTCTCTACCACTTACATTGGGGTTTTATGTTAAAGTCCAGATTTAATGTTGTTATACTCTGAGTGAATGTAAAATGTCCCCACAGGCTCGTGTATTTGAAGGTCTTTACTGCTTTGTTCTTCTGCTTTTTCCTTTTGCCAACTATTAGGGTTTGAGTTTGGAAAGTCTTCCACAGGCTCATGGTTGGAGTGCCTGTGCCCCAGTGGTAGTGATGTTTTGGGTGGCTGGAGGTAGCAGAATTGGTGGCTGGGGGTGGGTCTTGAAGGTTCCGGCCTTAGCTCTCTGCTCTGTCGTCTGCTACGATGTGAGGGAGCCACACTGCATGTTTCTGCCACTGTGGACTGAGGTGTTCCAGCTACCATGCCTTCCTGTCGTGATGTGTCCTGGAAGCTAGGAGCCAAAGTACCACCTCCACATATACCACACAGTGCTTCTCATGGGTATTTTACCACAAGAAGACTATAGAAGTATCCTTAGAAGTACTGAAAAAATTCAAGGTAGAGCTGGGCGATGGTGGAGCACGCCTTTAATCCCAGCACTTGGGAGGCAGAGGCAGGTGGATCTCTGTGAGTTCGAGACCAGCCTGGTCTACAAGAGCTAGTTCCAGGACAGGCTCCAAAACCACAGAGAAACCCTGTCTCGAAAAAAAAAAAATTCAAGGTAGATAGAATTGAAAGGATGCTAGGGATTTTGTTGTTTTGTTGTTTTTTCTCCTGTACATGTACATATTCTTTTACTCCTTTCCATATATATGTCATAAACAGATTTTAAAAGATAAAAAAGATGCAAAGATCCGGGAACTTGAAGCCAGAGTGAGTGATCTCGAACTGGAAAAGGTGAAGCTGGTGAACGCAGGCTCTGAGCGACTCCGAGCAGTGAAGGACATCAGACAAGAGAGAGATCAACTCCTGAATGAGGTGAAGACCAGCAGGACTGAACTAAACAGTCTCTCAGGTATGCTCTTCAGTTCTCGCTCTAGTGCTCGCTGTGAAGTCCAGCTCGGGCACCACACAGCTAAGGAAGGAGAGTGACCACACACAACAAATGCAGATAGCCTTGCTGTTCCAGTCATGTGTACGTCTCACAGTTCTCCATGAAGACTGCTGTGTCCTGATTTATCTTTACTCAGTCCCCATTCTCCAAAAGCACGGTGAGGTACCCAGACCCCAGGCCTCCTGAGGTGTTCAGACAAATCATGTTGTTTGTGGTTTTGCTTTTATGGAAATGCGAATCTTGCATCCTTTGAGTCAGATCACTTGAGTAAATGATAATAAGGTGATGTGTATAAATAGAGTTTCCCCCGTGCTTACAGGGAATTATTGAACCAGATTTAATATTGGGGCCTGCCAGAGGTCTGCTAAGATGTTTTCTAATGGTAAAGGGTGACCTTGCCTGTCTCTTGTTGCTCTGCATTCAATAGTCCAGTGCTGCCTGTGCCACACTTTCTGCATTCTGTTTGGATTATTTCTAGGAAAAAAAAAGCTTCTAGGAATGCCTTGCCTACAATCCCCTTTCAAATGACCTTGTTTACCACAATGAAAACATCTGACATTTGATTTTTCTTAAAATTTCTAGAAATTACTTCTCCTATCAAAACAGCATCATAAGTGTGAGATCCAAAGTCAGCTGTATTTCTAATCCATTCATCTGTTGGTGGTAATCCTGCCTTAGATTCAATTAATGTTCACCTGACTTCTGTATCTGATACTATTCTATTTACAACTGAAATCAGTCTTTGCAAAAAATCAATGAAGGCTTCTTTTGGGCCTTGCATAATTTTAGTAAATGACTCTCACCTCTTTCCTGATTCATCTATCTTGTCTTAAGCATTCACGGCTGCTAAACAACATACAGCCAAGGTGTAATCGTCAAATCCAAACTGCTTTTGCAACTCAGCATATTGGCCTTCACCTAGAAGCTGACTGCGGGAAATATTAGTGGCTCTAGCCGTGTTTTACCGCTCTACAACTCTAGTTTCCTCTGTCACCATGTTCATCATTGTAACTGAGGTCCAGTTTCCACACCACTATAACTAAAGCTTTCCAGTCTTGGGGGATAGTTCTATTCTGAGTTGCCCTTGAATTTAACATCTGCTTTAAATAGGGTAAATGCACACCATATGAAATGATTGCTTCCTTAAATCGTCTCAAATCTAATCTCTCTACGGGATTCCATTTAACTTCTGCATAACCTCAGGGGTGCCCATCATCTGATGGTCATTCTTGCATAGTAACTGGGTAAACTAAGGTTGGTTTCCTAATAACCTTGAGACCCTCTTTGGTTTCATCATGCATTGGTATAATATGTTCTTGAATAAATTACTCTGTCTATGTCTGGGTATGTTTTTTAATTTTCATTAGCAGGTCTTCCTAAGGCCTTATCAGTAATAAATCTTTCTAAGGCTTGTATCTTATCAGTCAAATTTCATATTGTCAAACCTTTTTCTTAAGGATAACATATGAGTTATCAAACTGATGGTAATTACAACAACATTTTGTCAATCCCAGCTAGGTCAATTATCCCTTCATTTATTTTTTCCAACTTCCAAGCCATTCATTGTGGCAGTATACAGAGTCTAATTCCCTGCAATTGGGATTTCCCATTCTTAACATGGGAAAGTTTTTTTTTTTTAATATTACTTATCTCTCGCCTTAAGAATTCCACAGGTGGGGGCTGGAGAGATGGCTCAGCGGTTAAGAGCATTCCCTGCTCTTCCAAAGGTCCTGAGTTCAATTCCCAGCAACCACATGGTGGCTCACAACCATCTGTAATGAGGTCTGGTGCCCTCTTCTGTTCTTCAGGCATACACACAGAAAGAATATTGTATACATAATAAATAACTAAATAAAAAAAAAGAATTCCACAGGTGTCTCACCAAGTCTGTTGACCTCTCGGGTTATCCGCAGCAGCAATATCAGCAGCGAGCTCGGCTTTCCTTTCCACAGTTCCTAAGCGTGCACCTTCTCTCCAGAGTCCCTGCGAGAAATCTCCATGAGGAGTTCATGTAGTCTTTAACTAAGATTCTATCATTGTATTTACCAATTAAATTGGGAGTCAGACATAGCAAGAATAATAAAAACCCAGAGACAGAGATTGGGGTTCAAGCTGAAGATCAGAAAAGCAAAGCAACCAGTCACT
>NW_004951343.1:3199-3723 GCF_000317375.1 Microtus ochrogaster
TTATAGGGAATTTGGGCGTTGTCAATCTCTCTGGCTACTTCCTGCTGAGCGGGGACATTGCATTCTTAAAGGTATTTACTACAATCTACTGCCATCTTCCAGTTGCACTAGGACTCAGGTCGCAGCTACAGGGGAGAGGCAGAGACTCCACTTCCCCACCCAACTGTAAGGTGGAGGCGTGCCAGGTGGGCACCGCCCATAGGTCCACGCATATGCAAGCAGCTGAGAATCATTGTGTGATCAGGCCCCCGCCAATATTAGGAGCTGATTATCAGGTGTGGCTTCACGCAGCTCGCTACATACAACACTGTTTAAGACATGTTAACATTGAAACTCCTGACAAAATGCAAAGAGTCCCCAACGATGGGCTCTGTTGATTGAAAACAACACTCAAGAAAAGGATCTAGGGAGAATGAGTTGGAGTCAGAAGCGGCCTGGCCCTACAGATAACACACAAGTTACCTAGCCTGTGGTAAAGTACAAGTGACATCTCCCATAAGGATGTTTCTTATTGACCGAGAAAG
>NW_004951344.1:0-3721 GCF_000317375.1 Microtus ochrogaster
AGCTCACAGTGTGAGCTGTGACCACTGACTTCAGTTGCACTTCCCCATCCTGCCATGGAAAGTTCCCATAGTCATGCGCACGTCTGCACGGAGCAGTCTCATTTAAACTGGGGTTTTCTTACTGTGGGAAAGCAACACTGTCTCCTCCCAAAGGACTCGAGAACACCAACAACCTTAGTCCCTTCGTTTTAAAATATGCTGAGACTCTCCCAAGCCAAAGAGGGAATGGAGGAGGGAGGAGGGACAGGAGAGGACAGGAGAGGACACCAGGATCACAGGAGATCCCTTCCCCAGAAGTGGACAGTATCTAAGGGGATAGGGGAAGGATGTCTGTGGGAGGTTCACAGGGGCCAGAGTTCATCAGGCAGCCTCACCTGGGTGGCAACGAGGTAGATGAGCTGCCCGAGCGTGGGCAGGAGGCACTGCTTCAGCTTGCTGCTCCTGAAGTTCTCCCGGATTAATTCCGTTAAGAGTGTGATCGCCTGTAACAGGAAAGGGTGTCACTTCAGGGTGCCTCGCAGGGCTCCGCCTGCATTGTGGGAACACGGGCTAACACGGCACCTTTAAACAGCTACACCAAAGTTCACCTGAGAAACAATAAACTGTAAGTTCTTATTTTCTTTTTAGCAGTGTGGGTGCACCTGCCACAGCACGTGAGGAAGAGGAGCTGGTTCTTGCCCTCCGCTACGGGTTCATCTTGGTGGCCAGCTCCCTTGCCCACTGGGCCATCTTGCCAGCCCTGTAAAGCCCGCAGTGAGACACATCTGGACAGTGTCTGTGACCAAGACACCCTCCGTTCCCAGCATTTCTCCTGTTATGTGGGTAACCCCAGACAACAGTCTTCTCTCGGCCACCCATCTGCAGTTCTCAGTCTCTAACGTTTATGTCCATGTAGCCGTATTCTGAGTATCTTCCCCTGGCCTCTTGGATTCCCACATTTGAGATTTGACCATGTTGTTGTACATATCTATAGTTCATTTTCTCTGCTCTAACATAATATTCCATTACACGGATATGCCACAATGCGTGTTTCATATCTGAAGTGTTCACGTGGTTGAGGTGTTTGCCCCAGTGTGAAGTCATTCCTCTGCCTTCTTTCTTGTCTTCACTAACGGCCACTAAGTCCCCAATCCTCTGAAACTGTCAGTGCCCAGAACTGGTCACTAACAAACTAGCCTGAAGGATGGTGAAAGTAAATGATTCTAAGGAGAAAGCTGAGGATGGCATAAGAAAGCTTGGCGTGTAGGAAGGAAAGCAAGAGAAAGCAGGCAAATGCAGGTGCAAAGTGGGCAGCTTCCCTTCTATTATGTCTTCTCAATTATGTTTGATGGCTAAGGCAAAAATATAAAACTACATTTAGACAATTATATAAAAATAAAGCATTTGAAAGGGAGAAATTTTCTAGACCACCCTTGAACTAGTAAAATGATGACACTAATGGACTGTGACAAGTTGGTATAAAAACGTAGGAGCAACTACTAAACAAAATCTATGCAAGAGAAGATTTCGGTAACACCAGATGGAAAAACGTCAAAGGGAATCGCATGTTCAGCAAACTCCAAGGCAGTAAAAAGGAAACAAAGGAATTTAAGGCAAACGGAAAACAAAAGTCAATTGTCACACACATGAGCAAACATTTTAATAATTACATTAATATAAGTGGTATAAACACAGCAATTTAAAGACAGAGACTGGAAGAGTAGAATTAAAACAAAGCATGACCCAACTATAAGCTGCCTACAAGAAACTCACATAAAAGTTTGGTAAAACTGGTAGATGGACTGTAAAGGATGGGAAAAGTTGTAACATGGAGGTGGGTGGTCCTTGGACTTCCCACAGGGCAGGGAACCCTGATTGCTCTTTGGGCTGACAAGGGAGGGGGACTTGATTGGGGGAGGAGGAGGGAAATGGGAGGCGGTGGCGGGAAAGAGACAGAAATCTTTAAATTAATTAATTAATAGAAAGACCATGGGAGCCCTGCCTTTTCTGAACGGAGATGGAAGAGGAATGGATAGGGAAGGTGATAGATGGGAATGGAGAAGAGAGATGAGAGGAGGGACAGGAAACTGTGATTGGTGTGTAAAATAAGTAAAAAATGTTAATTAAATAAAATTTTAAAATAAAAAACAGTTGTAACAACGGCAGCAAATGGAAATCAATGACAGCTGTATTGATAGAGAGACGTCTGAGAAAACCAAACTGATCAGAGGCCAATAAAACTTTTCATCACAGTGAACAAACCAATTCAGCAAAAATATATGTACACACATATACATATATACATACATCATATACACAGACTACTTACACACATACCTATACATATATATATGTAAATTATCATTCATAGATTACACACACATACATATAGTCTATACAGGCATATGTGCACATATGTGTTCATATACACATTATAAACATAGGTGTGTGTGCACATACACTTGCATACACAGAGACACATACGTACATATATACATAAATACATCATGCACTAGACATATATACACAGAAATGTTCACATACGTGCGTGTGTATATATGTGCATATATCATGTGTGGACATGTATGCTTGTGCATGTTCACATATACATATACTCATATATCATATACATAGACACATGCACGTTCACACATTCATATGCATGCATCATGAACACATATATGTGTTTAAATATATACATGTGTGCATGTACATATCTGCATGTATATATTATGTAGACATGCATATTCATATATATTTACGCGTGTGTGCATGTATACATAACATGCACACACACGTGCACATGCACCAATCCTAAATGTGAATCCCTAGCTATTAACCTGCAAACAATGTAAAGCAAACCCCAGAAAATCCACACTCACAGTCCTGTACTTCAAGGCCCACTCCTCTGGCACAGAAGAACCTTTGATGTGAGATTCCCAAATATGGATGGACTAGCATGGGGCGCAGAGAGGCTGGGACTGTGTGAGAGTACACAACGCTGCTTCAAGAACACAAGGAGATCTCACTACAGAGAAAGAGCTGATGGTCATGGCCAGACATAAAGACAGCCACAAACAGCACCCAAAAGTGGGTCACAGGCAGCCTGGGAAACTGGACAGCCACCCAGAAAATCACGAGGGAACCTCAACCTCAGCCAACACCATCCACAACTGACTCAATGGACCAGCTTAAACACAAACTACAAGCTGTCTAGAGAGTGACCATGAGGTGAAGTCCACTGTCGAAGGCTGATCTAACATCGAAGGCACGGAGACACTGTACCAAAAAGGACAAATGGCCAGCAAATTCACTACCACAGAAAGCACTGAAATGCAAATTAACCCACAAATGAGACACTGCTGCACACCTATCAGAACAGCTAAAATACAACATCCCAGAGGGAGAGTCAGAACCAATTGGGATGGTAAGAAGTAACATCACTCACACCTAGACAGCAGAGTGTGAACTGGGAAGAAGCCACATCACCCACACCTAGACAGCGGGGTGTGAACTGAGAATTTACATCACCCATACCTTGACAGTGGGGTGTGGATCAGGGGAAGAAGCCACATCACCCACACCTAGACAGCGGGGTGTGAACGGGAAGAAGCCACATCACCCACACCTAGACAGCGGGCTGTGAACTGGGAAGAAGCCACATCACCCACACCTTGACAGTGGGGTGTGAACTGGGAAGAAGGGACATCACCCACACCTTGACAGTGGGGTGTGAACTGGG
>NW_004951345.1:0-826 GCF_000317375.1 Microtus ochrogaster
CACAATAACTGCCATTCGACTGATTCAGCTCATGTCCTGCAGTCTGGGTTACAAAGGAGAGAAGTTTTGCTTTCAAGTGGAGAACAGTTTTACTGGTGTGCATGGGCGTGTGTGTGTCCACACTCGTGCCGCAGTTCTCATGTGTGCATGGGCGTGTGTGTGTCCACACTCGTGCTGCAGTTCTCATGTGTGCATGGGCGTGTGTGTGTCCACACTCGTGCCGCAGTTCTCATGTGGAGATGAGAGGGTGATTTTCAGGAGTTGGCTCTCTGCTTCCACTATGGAAGGTTTACGGATAGAACTCAGGTCATCAGGCTTGGCAGCATTTTCCCTTACCCACAGACAAACTCGCTGGCTCCCTACAGAAACAAAACTGTTCTACAGTGCACGACAACAGTGCCATTCTATTTGGAGTACTTGGAAGTTCCAAATGCCTTCCAACCCCGTAGCTCTCCCTCCTTGACCCTGACTTCTTCTTACCGGAATCTGTCTTTCTGGTGGAGGATTTTTTTCAGGAACCACTGTTTCAACGCAGGTGATCTTCTCCACATCTATTGAACCTTTCTTGCTGCCTCTTCGCTGAAGGAATGAGGAAGAAAATGGAAAAAGATTAAGAATGTTCAGGCAATCAGGCATTTACACATTGTTATTTAATCAGTCTCTGTGGCGAGATGGCACATAAAGCCTAACAGAACCCTGAACCCATTTCTGTTTATTTTTGGGATGGGGTCTCACTATGCAGCCCTGGCTGGCCTGGAACTCACTATGTAGACCCAACTGAGTGCTGGGATTAAAGGTGTGTGCCCATGGCAGAACCTGTTTTTTT
>NW_004951345.1:2416-3721 GCF_000317375.1 Microtus ochrogaster
GTTGACCCATTCAGGTTTGTCACCAAAAGGACACCGGAGGGTTCACCTGTACTTATGAACACACAATAACTGCCATTCGACTGATTCAGCTCATGTCCTGCAGTCTGGGTTACAAAGGAGAGAAGTTTTGCTTTCAAGTGGAGAACAGTTTTACTGCAGTGGATTGGTGCTTTGCCCTCCCCTCCTCTTTCCTTAGTTTCTTTTAGATGGCAGGCAGCAGTGAGGTAACTACGGAGCAATGGTTAAGATGGTTAAGAGCACTTGTTGCTCTTGCAGGCATCCAGCATTCCATTTCCAGCGCCCATACAAACGGCTCACAAGCACCTGTAACTGCAGTTCCAGGATATTTGGTGCTTTCTTCTGACCTCCACGGGCACCAGACACTCAGGTGGTGCATATATGTAGTTGCAGGAAAAACACTCATAACCATGCAATAAAATTTAAAAAGTAAATCATCTTTTTCTTAAAAAAAAAAGTAATGTAACTATGTTGCTTTTAAGAATGTCATTTGTAGCCGGGCGGTGGTGGCGCACGCCTTTAATCCCAGCACTCGGGAGGCAGAGACAGGCAGATCTCTGTGAGTTCGAGACCAGCCTGGTCTACAGAGCTAGTTCCAGGACAGGCTCCAAAGCCGCAGAGAAACCCTGTCTCGAAAAACCAAAAAAAAAAAGAATGTCATCATTTGTGCTCATGTAGGAAGAACAGTATGCTTAGAACACTCGAGAAAATTTCATGAAGCACTAAAGAGTCTCTGTGGTGCTGAAGATGAAACGCAGGGCCTTGCACGAGGGAGACAAGGACTCCGCCACCGAGGTGCATCACTAGCCTATTTGAAATTTATATTACATCTCTGAGACAGCATCTCCCTGTGTAGCTCATGCTGACCTTCAGCTCCTTTGGTGGCCCAGGCAGGCCTAAGCTTGCTGCCTCAGCATCTAGAGTGCCATCTAGATTATAGGCGTGCAGCATCAGGCTAAGGCTCACCTATGGCTTCTTTAGACAGACAGATGGACAGACAGACAGACACACACACACCACATCAATCCACCTCAAGTTTATGCACAATTTTATAAATTCTAAGTTTTTATTGGAATCATTAATGAAAAATGGTAGCCATAAAAATGGAACAAAAACAATTCATCAGCTCTCCCCGGAGCTTTGGGAGGAGCAGGGCACTTTCCCTGCAAGGGTGTGGAGCTTTATTTCTTTATTTTCACCAGATTCCTTTTGCTTCTGATGGCACCACAGAAACCAAACAAGTCAAGTGTCAAGTCACTTTCCTTTTTTTTTTTTTTTTTTTTTTTT
>NW_004951346.1:0-3721 GCF_000317375.1 Microtus ochrogaster
CCCAGTTCACACCCCACTGTCAAGGTGTGGGTGATGTCCCTTCTTCCCAGTTCACACCCCACTGTCAAGGTGTGGGTGATGTGGCTTCTTCCCAGTTCACAGCCCGCTGTCTAGGTGTGGGTGATGTGGCTTCTTCCCGTTCACACCCCGCTGTCTAGGTGTGGGTGATGTGGCTTCTTCCCCTGATCCACACCCCACTGTCAAGGTATGGGTGATGTAAATTCTCAGTTCACACCCCGCTGTCTAGGTGTGGGTGATGTGGCTTCTTCCCAGTTCACACTCTGCTGTCTAGGTGTGAGTGATGTTACTTCTTACCATCCCAATTGGTTCTGACTCTCCCTCTGGGATGTTGTATTTTAGCTGTTCTGATAGGTGTGCAGCAGTGTCTCATTTGTGGGTTAATTTGCATTTCAGTGCTTTCTGTGGTAGTGAATTTGCTGGCCATTTGTCCTTTTTGGTACAGTGTCTCCGTGCCTTCGATGTTAGATCAGCCTTCGACAGTGGACTTCACCTCATGGTCACTCTCTAGACAGCTTGTAGTTTGTGTTTAAGCTGGTCCATTGAGTCAGTTGTGGATGGTGTTGGCTGAGGTTGAGGTTCCCTCGTGATTTTCTGGGTGGCTGTCCAGTTTCCCAGGCTGCCTGTGACCCACTTTTGGGTGCTGTTTGTGGCTGTCTTTATGTCTGGCCATGACCATCAGCTCTTTCTCTGTAGTGAGATCTCCTTGTGTTCTTGAAGCAGCGTTGTGTACTCTCACACAGTCCCAGCCTCTCTGCGCCCCATGCTAGTCCATCCATATTTGGGAATCTCACATCAAAGGTTCTTCTGTGCCAGAGGAGTGGGCCTTGAAGTACAGGACTGTGAGTGTGGATTTTCTGGGGTTTGCTTTACATTGTTTGCAGGTTAATAGCTAGGGATTCACATTTAGGATTGGTGCATGTGCACGTGTGTGTGCATGTTATGTATACATGCACACACGCGTAAATATATATGAATATGCATGTCTACATAATATATACATGCAGATATGTACATGCACACATGTATATATTTAAACACATATATGTGTTCATGATGCATGCATATGAATGTGTGAACGTGCATGTGTCTATGTATATGATATATGAGTATATGTATATGTGAACATGCACAAGCATACATGTCCACACATGATATATGCACATATATACACACGCACGTATGTGAACATTTCTGTGTATATATGTCTAGTGCATGATGTATTTATGTATATATGTACATATGTGTCTCTGTGTATGCAAGTGTATGTGCACACACACCTATGTTTATAATGTGTATATGAACACATATGTGCACATATGCCTGTATAGACTATATGTATGTGTGTGTAATCTATGAATGATAATTTACATATATATATGTATAGGTATGTGTGTAAGTAGTCTGTGTATATGATGTATGTATATATGTATATGTGTGTACATATATTTTTGCTGAATTGGTTTGTTCACTGTGATGAAAAGTTTTATTGGCCTCTGATCAGTTTGGTTTTCTCAGACGTCTCTCTATCAATACAGCTGTCATTGATTTCCATTTGCTGCCGTTGTTACAACTGTTTTTTATTTTAAAATTTTATTTAATTAACATTTTTTACTTATTTTACACACCAATCACAGTTTCCTGTCCCTCCTCTCATCTCTCTTCTCCATTCCCATCTATCACCTTCCCTATCCATTCCTCTTCCATCTCCGTTCAGAAAAGGCAGGGCTCCCATGGTCTTTCTATTAATTAATTAATTTAAAGATTTCTGTCTCTTTCCCGCCACCGCCTCCCATTTCCCTCCTCCTCCCCCAATCAAGTCCCCCTCCCTTGTCAGCCCAAAGAGCAATCAGGGTTCCCTGCCCTGTGGGAAGTCCAAGGACCACCCACCTCCATGTTACAACTTTTCCCATCCTTTACAGTCCATCTACCAGTTTTACCAAACTTTTATGTGAGTTTCTTGTAGGCAGCTTATAGTTGGGTCATGCTTTGTTTTAATTCTACTCTTCCAGTCTCTGTCTTTAAATTGCTGTGTTTATACCACTTATATTAATGTAATTATTAAAATGTTTGCTCATGTGTGTGACAATTGACTTTTGTTTTCCGTTTGCCTTAAATTCCTTTGTTTCCTTTTTACTGCCTTGGAGTTTGCTGAACATGCGATTCCCTTTGACGTTTTTCCATCTGGTGTTACCGAAATCTTCTCTTGCATAGATTTTGTTTAGTAGTTGCTCCTACGTTTTTATACCAACTTGTCACAGTCCATTAGTGTCATCATTTTACTAGTTCAAGGGTGGTCTAGAAAATTTCTCCCTTTCAAATGCTTTATTTTTATATAATTGTCTAAATGTAGTTTTATATTTTTGCCTTAGCCATCAAACATAATTGAGAAGACATAATAGAAGGGAAGCTGCCCACTTTGCACCTGCATTTGCCTGCTTTCTCTTGCTTTCCTTCCTACACGCCAAGCTTTCTTATGCCATCCTCAGCTTTCTCCTTAGAATCATTTACTTTCACCATCCTTCAGGCTAGTTTGTTAGTGACCAGTTCTGGGCACTGACAGTTTCAGAGGATTGGGGACTTAGTGGCCGTTAGTGAAGACAAGAAAGAAGGCAGAGGAATGACTTCACACTGGGGCAAACACCTCAACCACGTGAACACTTCAGATATGAAACACGCATTGTGGCATATCCGTGTAATGGAATATTATGTTAGAGCAGAGAAAATGAACTATAGATATGTACAACAACATGGTCAAATCTCAAATGTGGGAATCCAAGAGGCCAGGGGAAGATACTCAGAATACGGCTACATGGACATAAACGTTAGAGACTGAGAACTGCAGATGGGTGGCCGAGAGAAGACTGTTGTCTGGGGTTACCCACATAACAGGAGAAATGCTGGGAACGGAGGGTGTCTTGGTCACAGACACTGTCCAGATGTGTCTCACTGCGGGCTTTACAGGGCTGGCAAGATGGCCCAGTGGGCAAGGGAGCTGGCCACCAAGATGAACCCGTAGCGGAGGGCAAGAACCAGCTCCTCTTCCTCACGTGCTGTGGCAGGTGCACCCACACTGCTAAAAAGAAAATAAGAACTTACAGTTTATTGTTTCTCAGGTGAACTTTGGTGTAGCTGTTTAAAGGTGCCGTGTTAGCCCGTGTTCCCACAATGCAGGCGGAGCCCTGCGAGGCACCCTGAAGTGACACCCTTTCCTGTTACAGGCGATCACACTCTTAACGGAATTAATCCGGGAGAACTTCAGGAGCAGCAAGCTGAAGCAGTGCCTCCTGCCCACGCTCGGGCAGCTCATCTACCTCGTTGCCACCCAGGTGAGGCTGCCTGATGAACTCTGGCCCCTGTGAACCTCCCACAGACATCCTTCCCCTATCCCCTTAGATACTGTCCACTTCTGGGGAAGGGATCTCCTGTGATCCTGGTGTCCTCTCCTGTCCTCTCCTGTCCCTCCTCCCTCCTCCATTCCCTCTTTGGCTTGGGAGAGTCTCAGCATATTTTAAAACGAAGGGACTAAGGTTGTTGGTGTTCTCGAGTCCTTTGGGAGGAGACAGTGTTGCTTTCCCACAGTAAGAAAACCCCAGTTTAAATGAGACTGCTCCGTGCAGACGTGCGCATGACTATGGGAACTTTCCATGGCAGGATGGGGAAGTGCAACTGAAGTCAGTGGTCACAGCTCACACTGTGAGCT
>NW_004951347.1:0-788 GCF_000317375.1 Microtus ochrogaster
AAGTCTATGGCTGTTAACAGAGGAGAGAATTCAGGAATTCTCCTAATTTTGTGATTACAATATTTAAAATGAAAAAGCAAGGATAGTTAAAGAAAACATTGTGAGTATATTTGCCTAAGCTTGAGGTCTCACATGGTAGTCTCTCAGAGCCGCTAAAATGGCAGGCACGTAGGAACCTGAATTAAGTTTACAGGCTGATCACAGTCTAAAGCAGGACTGCTGAATGTAGCCTGTGCCCTTCCCAGGCACAGCAGTTAATGAGGGACTGGTCTTCAGGGTTCCATGTCCCCATCAGGACACTACTAAGTGGACAGAACATAGCTTGGACCCCACTTCTTGTCCCAGCTTCAGCTTCAGTTGCCAAGATCCTGCTTTCCAGCCTGACAGCCAAGCTGAAAAAAAGTAGCCTCAGTGAACTACAGCTCCAGGCCCATACACATGTCTGGTGCCTGTTAAAATGTAAATGAGCAAGTTAACCCTGTCAACTATGCAAACTTGCAATGTGGATGAGAAAGAGAGCTTACAAACTTTTAATAAAACATCTAATGGTAAAGTCCTTATTTGAAATATTCTACAGGAAATCTTGAGCCACCAGCTACAATTATTAAAGAATGCAATGATCCCAGTTCCACTAGACAACTTACAGAAGCTACCAGACAGGTATCCATGCAACTACAGTATGCTATACCAAAACAGCAAGTATATTATATTAATAACAATCAGCCTTGGCATGCATGCATATTACTTACAAAACTTACTTCTAGGATAGGGTCATTTCAGGTTCCCTA
>NW_004951347.1:2003-3717 GCF_000317375.1 Microtus ochrogaster
CAATGACCTTCCTCCATCAGGATGCTATGTTAATTTTTACAGATGGTTCTTCCAATGGAAGAGTTGCATATGTTGTTAATGGGCTAAGTTTAAGAAAACAATTTAGATTAACAAGAGTAACTGCTCACTAAATTGTTAGAAATGTTATATTTAGTTAGCATTTAGTTGTACCTCATCTGGGAGTAAATCCTCGAGGACAACTTCCTCATATTGCAGAGTTTGACAAATTAAGATATGTTCATGTGACAATTAATACATATTTATGATTCTTGATGGCCACTGAACAAATTTGAGAAGCCACAAAGCATGCATTGACTCATTGCTTAATAATGCTTCCCAGATATAGGGACCCCAAAAATCATAAAGATGGATAATGGGGCTGAATATATTAGTAAAGCATTTCAGCAATTTTGTTCCCAATAGAATATCAAACATAAGGCATTTATTCTTTATATATCTCAAGTACAAGGAATTGTGGAGCATGCACATCTTAAAAATACAACCTAAAATAATAATATCAGGAGAAGTAAAAATTGACACATAACACCTTAAGTCATGCACCTTTTATGGATGCTCGTGAGCAATCTGCTATGGACAGATTTTGGCATGATGGCACCATGGTGACCTTTGCTAAAGCAAGGTGAAGAAAACCTTACACTAGATTATGGAAAGGACCCGACCCTGTGCTAATATGGGGTCAAAGGCAACTCTGTGTTTTTTCACAGGATGAGGATTAAGAAAGATGGCTTCCAGAATGTCTGGTTTGATGCATCCAGCAAGTTGGTGCCAAATTCTGATGACATTGCAGCTGCTAATGTTCCCACAGAAGAGTCAAAGTGAGAGTCTATATTCCTGACTTCCTCATACCATCATGCTGCAGGCTGAGGAAGGGGGTACCTGAACCAATGATCCTGACATACAACATGCTATAGGCTGAGAGGAGAAAGAAGATAATGGTGATGGTGAGTCCCAGCCTCTTCATAGACCTGTTGAGCAAACAACCAAACCTAGTGAGTCTTGTTTACTTTGGAACAAGACCAGAAGCACATACTGAACTTTGACTGTTTTATACTTTATATATAGATTACAGGATAAAATCTGAGTTTAACCTGCTGTTGAAATGTTAAAAGAACTTAAAAACTGCTATCTCAACTTTCCTCTCAGGGAAAAACAGACTCATTACAAAGAGTGACTGAAGTCCCTGTTCAGATATGAGGAGGGTAGCCTAAGGGTTTTTGCTACTGGTCAGAGACTGGAACAATTGCTTAAAAGCCCCATTTTAATTTGACTCTCACCCATCACAGAAACCTTTTCCTGTCTTTTTGTTAGAATGGATTTAAGAGAATTTTGATTTAACAAATTGTGTTATGGTATTGACTATTAGTGCTTTACTTAACTATAAGATGTTAATGGTTAGAAAAAGATTAGAACTTGTCTAAGAAAAGTTAGACATTACCAATGAATTCTTGAATTTTATATGTTTAATAAAATAAATCAAGATTTTGATAGAGCTGAGTACTGTTAAGAAACACTTTATAGCTGTGAGCTTGGGGGTGGGGGCAGGGGCGAGGGTGAGTTTGGGGGAAGGGGAAAGGGAAGGAAGGAAGAAGGGAAGGACTGGCAAGAGCTTGGGGGAGTGGGAGGGTGGAGATGAGGGAAGGGCAGATATAGGAGCACGGAAGAAGATACCTACAAAAAGGGATCCATTTTAGGG
>NW_004951348.1:0-1331 GCF_000317375.1 Microtus ochrogaster
AGCTGAATGGCCAGTAGCTAGGCAAGAGAAAGGATAGACAGGGCTGGCAGGCAGAGAGAATAAATAGAAGGAGAAACCCAGGAAGAGAAAATGGAGGCTTAAGAAAAGGAGGAGAGAAGACACGAGGGGCAGCCACCCAGCCACACAGCCACCCAGCTACCCAGCCTCCCAGCCACACAGCCACACAGCCACACAGCCACACAGCCACACAGCCAGATGTGAAATAAGAAGAAAAGATAAGATATGGAGAAATAGAAAACAGTAAAAGCCTAGATAGAGGTAGGACTGCAGACATGGCTCAGAGGTTAAGAACACTAGCTGTTCTTCCAGAGGTCCTGAATTCAATTCCCAGCAACCACATGGTAGCTCACAACCATCTATAATGAGATCTGGTGCCCTCTTCTGGCCTCCTGCAGGCCAAACACTATATACATACTGAATAAATTTATCTTTAAAAAAATTAAAAAGATGGGATAATTTAAGAAAAGCTGGCTAGAAACAAGCCAAGCAAAGGCTGGGCATGATTGTTTGGGAGCTGGGTAGCAGCTCAGAGCGAGGAGTAAAAACACCAACAGCACAGCTCCTTCACTAAATACCTGTGCTCCTGACTCAGCTGAGACAGGGAGACAAGCTCCTAATTCTACCCCCACTGTTTTCCTTTACCGTACCGCTCCAAAGGGAATGGCAGTCATGGGCTGTTTTTACTTGCAGTTTCAGAAAATACAAACTGATATATGTCGTCCAACTAGTCTTTCTTTTAAAATACTGTGAACTCCTAGGGGTTTGGTTTTTTTCTGTTTTTTTTTTTTATTTCTGTTTTGTATGTTTGTTTATTTGGTTATTTGAAACACAAGGTCTTACCTGCAGCCCGAGCTGACCTGAAACCCTCTTTGTAAACCAGGCTGGTCTCAAACTCATAGGGCTCCTCGTGCCTTTGCCTTCTGAGTCCTGGGGTTAAATGCATGCACCAGCACACTCAGATGAAATCCTGTTGGCTTTTAATCTGCAGGAGCCTCTTCCAATAGCGTAGGTCTCTTGTCCGCAGCTCCAGCCACCTTTCCTAACTTCCCCACTGTGTGATAGTCAAGGTGCTGGTTCATCTTGTACGCGTCCCACTTTAGAGCTAAGTAGCCACTTTTCCAAAAAGCCCTAAGTGTTTTGTTTTTGTCTTTTGGGTTTTTTTTGTTTGTTGTGTTTTTTGAGACAAGGCCTTGCTATGTAGGATATCATCATTAAGATGGACCCACACTGGAACACTGGACTGAGCTCCCAAAGTCCCAATGAGGAACAGAAGGAGGGAGAAGATGAGCAAGGAAGTCAGGACCAAGAGG
>NW_004951348.1:2631-3716 GCF_000317375.1 Microtus ochrogaster
TGTGAGTTCGAGACCAGCCTGGTCTGCAGAGCTAGTTCCAGGACAGGCTCCAAAGCCACAGAGAAACCCTGTCTCGAAAAACCAAAAATAAAAAATAAAAAAAACAAAACAAAACAAAGTGCTCCAGGGAACGCTTCGGGAAGTTCTCTTGACTCGAGATGTTCTACTCAACCCATTCCCTTCCTTGGTCTTCCTCTGCAGGATCTCCTGCTAGTCAATGCATAAGTTCTCTTACCTTTCATCTCTATCACTTCTTAGAATTGTTTTAATTGTCTCACTTCCTTTTTTTTTAATTGTATTTCTTGGGCTGTGAGGTGCGTCCGTGGGGATGGCACTTGCTACCATGCTTGAATGCTGGAAATGCATCCCAGGGACCCACACGGGGGAAGGAGGGGACCAACTCCTGCCTGGAGTCCTCTGGTCTCCCTATATACACTATTCTGTGCTTGCCACAAGACATAAATAAATAAATGAAAAAATAAATTAGATATGCATTTAAATTTGTATTTCTTGTTTACCCTCCTACTACTACAGCGGGCATACCCTGGAAGAGTACGTCTCCTCTCTATTCACGTCTCTGCCCTCAATCCTTCTTTGTCACACAACCCTGCCACCATGCCGGTCCCACATCACCACAACACTGTGACCACACAGCTGGCGGCCTGCGTGCTGAAACCATGACCCAGGAAAGCATCCCTCCTTTCTCCTCGGCCAAAACTCTGAGTGGCACAATGTTTTCGTATCTTTTGTCATGCTAATGCCATTTAGTTCTCTTGGAATGCTCTGTTACTGCTCTCCATCTCTCTTCCGCATGCCTTCTGAAGCATTTTGTCCATGCTGCCTCTTTATGCCTGGAAACATTGAAACCCAGAGAGTGTGATGGGGGTAACCAACTGCCTTACGACTGGATTTGAGGGCTGCTCCACAGAGGGGAGGAGAACTCCATCTCACCCCTGGTACTGTAACACTGTGTAACAATTCTGTCTAGGGAGACTAGAGACCCAGACAAGGAGCTACAGGAGAGGAGGAGAACTCCATCTCACCCCTGGTACTGTAACACCGTGTAACAACTGGGCCTAGGGAGG
>NW_004951349.1:0-602 GCF_000317375.1 Microtus ochrogaster
TCACAGGACTGGCCTAAGATCATCAGAAAGTACAAATATTTATATTATAATTCATAACAGTAGCAAAAAGATAGTTACAAAGTGGCAGCAACAATAATTTTATAGGTGGGAATTCACTACATCATGAATAAATGTATTAAAGGGTCATAGACTAGGAAGATTGAGAACAATTGATTTAGATTAATGTCTCCTGTAGCTCAGGATTACATTACACTATGTAACTGAGAATTGCTGTGAACACCTAATCCTGCCTCTGCTACCCTGTGCTGCAAAGACAATCCTGCAACTCCTACCAGGCTGGATCTTGACTGGTCTGTGTGAAGGAGGAATAGATCAGTGAATGAGTATCCTCCAATTTCTGTAGATTTTATTGTGAGTTTACAAGTGAAGTGGGACCTGTGTAATGTAGAGAGAGCCCACCTTTTGGGGGCGGGACGGCCTCGGGCAAATGTTTACTGATAAATTGGGGCGCACAGACTCTGTGGCCCGTTTTCTGTTTTTTGTTTTTGTACATCGCGGGAACTCCAGTTGCGTGAGTGTGCTATTTACATTAAAGTTATATAAACTTATACCAATTTGTCTATATTAATCCGATCCGCCTT
>NW_004951349.1:3197-3712 GCF_000317375.1 Microtus ochrogaster
CCTCTGAGCAAAGTTCAAAAGTGCCAGATGGTGAAAACACCACACGTCAAGTGTCAAACAGGTTCAGCTGGGGCCTGCGAAACTGAAGTGGGCACGGAGCAGAACACAGCAGCAACGTCCCCATGAAGGACTCAGCAGTCGAGCCAGGGTCAAAGAAGCTGCTTCAATAAATGGGGAAAAACCCCAGCATTGTGGCGAACAGGAATAGTGAATAGTAATCAGTCTATTCCCAGTATGTCTATCAGTGCCTGCAGCCAAAGCAGCAGTGTTAACAGTCTTCACTGGTCTGATTATTAGATTTTTGCCTCCAGAAAATCCCCCAAGATCGAAAGATGAAGAAACTTCTTTTCCAGGAGGCACATAACGGACCAGCGGTAGAGCAGAGATTGCGGGGAAAGAGAGGCGCGGCATGGAGCTCCAGGCAACCGGCTTCTGCCCTGCGCTGCTGTGGGGTTGCGCGATGGCAGTCACGGTGACACAGGGAAGGGAAGTTGTTTTGTTGGCACAGCAATGAA
>NW_004951350.1:0-1107 GCF_000317375.1 Microtus ochrogaster
AATGCTTTTCAGAGAAACGCACATGCGTTTCTGATAGAAGAGCTGTACTGAGGGAAATGTCAAATGACTGTTAGAAGTGAGAGCAGTGTTGCTCTTCACTGTAAAAGCTTTACTTTGAAAGGTATTCATGTTCTTTCGAAAGTCTGTGAATTTTATTAATGCTTTAGTGAGAAACGCACATGCGTTTCTCTGAACAGAATAGCTGCTGTGTGGGAAATGTCAAAATACTGTTAGAAGTGAGTGCAGTGTTGCTCTTCAATGTAGATACATTACTTTGACATATAATCACGTTCTTTTAAAAGTGTATGAATTTCATAAATGCTTTTCAGAGAAACGCACATGCGTTTCTCTGATAGAAGAGTTGTAGTGAGGGAAATGTCAAATGACTGTTAGAAGTGAGAGCAGTGTTGCTCTTCACTGGGAAAGCTTTTCTTTGAAAGATAATCACGTTCTTTTGAAAGTGTATGAATTTCATGAAATGCTTTTGTGAGAAACGCACATGCGTTTCTCTGATATAAGAGCTACTGTGTGGGAAATGTGAAACTACTGTTAGAAGTGAGAGCAGTGTTGCTCTTCACTGTAAATACTTTACTTTGAATCATAATCACGTTCTTTGAAAATGTACGAATTTTATAATTGCTTTTGTGAGAAACGCACATGCATTACACTGAAGAGAAGAGCTGTTGTATGGGAAATGTGAAACTAGTGTTAGAAGTGAGAGCAGTGTTGACCTTCACTGTAGAAGCTTTACTTTGAAAGATAATCACGATCTTTTGAAAGTGTAGTAATTCCATAAATGCTTTTGTGAGAAACACACATGCGTTTCTCTGATAGAAAAGCTGTTGTGGGGGAAAAGTCAAACTACTGTTAGAAGTGAGAGCAGTGTTGGTCTTCACTGTAGAAGCTTTACGTTGAAAGATAATCACGTTCTTTTGAAAGTGTATGAATTTCATAAATGCTTTTGTGAGAAACACATATGCGTTTCTTTGATAAAAGAGCTGTTGTGTGGGAAATGTCACACTACTGTTAGAAGTGAGAGCAGTGTTGCTCTTCACTGTAGAAGCTTTACTTTGAAAGATAATCACGTTCTTTTGAAAGTGTATGAAT
>NW_004951350.1:2743-3711 GCF_000317375.1 Microtus ochrogaster
GTATGAATTTTATAAATGCTTTTGAAAGAATCGCACATGCTTATCTCTGATAGAAGAGCTTCTGTGTGGGAAATGTCAAATTACTGTCAGAAATGAGAGAAGTGTTGCTCTTGACTGTAGAAGCTTTACTTTGGAAGATAATCACGTTCTTTTGAATGTGTATGAATTTCATGAAATGCTTTTGTGAGAAACGCACATGCGTTTATCTGATAGAAGAGCTGTTGTGTGGGAAATGTAACAGGACTGTTAGAAGTGAGAGTAGTGGTTCTCTTCAATGTAGATATATTACTTTGAAATAAAATCACGATCTTTAGAAAGTGTATAAATTTCATAAATGCTTTTGTGAGAAACACACATGCGTTTCTCTGATATAAGAGCTACTGTGTGGGAAATGTGAAACTACTGTTAGAAGTGAGAGCAGTGTTGCAGTTCACTGTAAATATTTTACTTTGAATCATAATCACGTTCTTTGAAAGTGTATGAATTTTATAAATGCTTTTGTGAGAAACACACATGCGTTTCTTTGATAGAAGAGCTGTTGTGTTGGAAATGTGAAACTACTGTTAGAAGTGAGAGCAGTGTTGCTCTTCACTGTAGAAGCTTTACTTTGAAACATATTTATGATCTTTTAAAAGTGTATGAATTTCATAAAAGCTTTTGTTAGAAACACATATGCGTTTCTCTGATAGAAGATCTGTTGTGTGGGAAATGTCACACTACTGGTAGAAGTGAGAGCAGTGTTGCTCTTCACTGTAGAAGCTTTACTTGGAAAGATAATCACGTTCTTTTGAAAGTGTATGAATTTCATGACATGCTTTTGTCAGAAACGCACATGCGTTTCTCTGATAGAAGAGCTGTTGTGTGGGAAATGTCAAACTACTGTTAGAAGTGAGTGTAGTGTTGCTCTTCAATGTAGATACATTACTTTGACATATAATCACGTTCTTTTTACAGTGTATGAGTTTCAT